>NC_053023.1:671485230-671650153 GCF_003073215.2 Triticum urartu
GTATACAAGAAGAGAATAGGTGACCGTGCACGTACTCACGCTTCGTGCCCAGCCACACCCGCGTGGGTACACGATGGAGCTCATTTGTGTACGAAATGGCAGCCCATGTTCTAATTTGAATGCTTGTAGCGGTTGTTTACCTACGGAGGTCGTGTACCACGCGTGCACGAAACAAAGTTCGACTTGATGCGTTGGTGCGTTATTTTTAAATAAGTTATATCACTCAATGGCACGTACACAGAATATAAAATGTTTTTATGGAGAAAAAGGTAGTCCGCTCCATTATATACAATGGAGCCTCCCTGCCTGGTTTGTCTCTCTTCAGAGTATCTCACACAAGGCTGCGTTGGCCTCTCTCTCTCTCTCACTGTTGGTCACTGATCCGGCCGCATCCCGTCCGCCAGCGGAAAGGGATGACGTGCATCATTTCTCCGTTCGATGGCGCCGAGGCAGCACGTCTCGATCTGCGGTACACGTCGTTCTCTCTGACCAAGCTCCGGTGCGGTAGGGCCTACACCACCTGCTCGCTGCCGCAGTATGGGCAGATTCCACCCGCCGGCGCTCACCTAGTTACATCCCGACGACCTCCAGGTATCCCCTCCGGCCTTGCTCCACTGCCCGTCTTCCCATGTCACTTCACGTGGATCTTCCATAGTTCTTTACAAAAAACATAGCTTGTCCGGCGTACTTTCCATATTGCAATCTCGTCCTCACACCCTTTTAGACAAACACAACTGTGTTGTTATCTTCCCTTAGGACACGGAATATGCTTCTTTTTTGTCGTCGTAATTGTCATCAAAAATATTTATCTTTTTACAAATTTCAAATGGGCATATTTTAGAGTGTAGATTCACTCATTTTTGCTTTGTATGTGTACTCCCTCCATTGCTAAATATTTATCTTTCTAGAGATTTCAACAAGTGACTATGTACGGAGCAAAATGAGTGAATCTACACTCTAAAATATGTCTATATACATCATATGTAGTAGTTCATTTGAATCTCTAAAAAGACAAATATTTGAGTAGTCACTCGTTGAAATCTCTAGAAAGACAAATACTCCGGAGTATATTTAAGAACCGAGGGGGTAGTGCACAGCCGGATGGGATACTTAGTCCGGTCGTCGTGCCGCATTAATAGTGTGTAATGAACAGTCAAATCATAAGCCCCACCTTTCCCACTGTAAGTTGCTCGGAAGAAGCAACCATTAATACGCTCTTCTTTGAATCCGCTGATCCTACTCCATCCGTCACTGTTTATAGAGCGCGCTTCAGAAAAAGAGAAAATCTCTGGGACCAAGGTGACTGCTGATCAGCCTGAAAAATAGCATTGGTAGTTATAGCACGACGTCTATTACTAGAGGAAATAGTGCGTACACACAAGCATGCAGTGCTTCCACCCCGGGTACACACATGCATGCACTTACTCCACTCTGTAGTACTACATCGAGAGAAAATTGTGGTTACCACGCCCTAATTAATTGAGCATTAAAGCAAACGCGTCTAAAGTCTCTCTGGTGGTGGAAATGCATTGAGAGAAATGCATCATAATGAAGCGCGCCCTGTAAACTGTGACGGAGGGAGGAGTAGTATGAAGGTGCAAAACCAAGTACGCGTATGGCCAGTCAGTCAACGCACCTCCTCTTGGCATATCACTGACATGTGGGACCGGAGTGTGAGCAAACCGATCTCAATTGACGACAAAATGGCCAACCCGCCGTTCCTTGAGAGAGACGCGGGGACAGACGGGCTCGCATGGAGGCCAAGATATATTCGAGCATGGTTGATCGATATCATCATTACATGTTGGGCTACCGTTTTCCGCCATTATCTGGAATAAATTTGTACTTTATCAGAGATTAAAAAAATAAGAGTACATAGGCTCCACCATGTTCTAGTAGTAGTACTATTCGTACTACTAAACCTTGCGCTTGGCTCTTTGCCTCTTCGCGAGGTCGAACAATGATGGTACTCTGCATGTTCGATACTAGTAAAGTGTATGCCTCTGGCAATCTAACACCGAATGAACTGATGCATGTCCACCGCCTGGGCGAGGGTACGTTGCATTAGTCAAAAGGCGTAAGCGAGCTTCACCTTGTCCTGCAAGCTTCTCCTCGTTCTGCGAGTTGACGGGACACACCAATAAGTAGTGCTAGTCCATACTCCCTCCTTTCCGGTTAATATGGGTTAATCTTTTTTGCGGGTAAATGAGAGAGCTTTATTCATATATAAGCATTCTTAGGATGATCAGCCAAGACACAAGTCACTAGGAAGCGAGGTACGCCGCAAAAAAATAAGTAGGAAGCGAGGTGTTTCATCAAGCCAGCTCTCGGCCACATTCAAAGTGCAGCAAGCACGGTTCGCACAAAGAAGCGCCGCAAGGTTTGCTGACCTGTTTACATGCTGAATAACAAAAAAAGAGGAAATATTACCGAGCACTCCTATTTGTAACAGGATATGAGCCAGAGTTAAGCGAGAATTGTGGCGAGTGTTCCATGCAATCAACTTCCATTGTCACATGAGAGAACCCTCGAAGAGAACCAAATGTGTTGAAGATTGCTTTATCACATTTTAAAAATATAATAAGAGTGCAGACGCTCCTCCATCCGGTTCCTAGTACTAGTATAGTACACACCTCTATAGATTATAGTAGTAGTACTAGTACTAGTAAATTTGCGCTTGGCTGTTCACCTCTTCCGGAAGTGCAACAATAATAGTACTAGTATAGTGTATGCTTCTGGCAATCTGACATCGAATTAACTGTTGCACGTCCACCGCCTGAGCTAAGGAGAGCTTGCATTAGTCAAAAGTTTCTCCTTGTCCTGCGAGCCACCACACCCAAGCTTCTCCTCGTTCGGCAAGTTGACGGGACACAGCAAAGTAATGCTAGTCCATACTGCCTCCTCTAAGTTTAATATGGCTTAATTTCAAATGAGATAAATACACTGTCTGTCACTGTATATTTGTAAAAATACAGTCAGTGGACTTCATAATACGCTCATTGCACTCAATATATACATTTTCCGGTGTTTTATACGGTCACTAGCTCACCCTGGCTGAGTATGTGTGTGCATGCACGTGTAGGTTGAGCACTTGAGCGTGACCGTGTGTGTTCCGTCGTGCGCTCGGACATGCATACATTAGGGCGTCGCGTGCGTTTTTGCATCCATGTGTACGTGTGACTGTTGCATACACGTAGGGGGAGTACGTGTAGGGGCCACTAAAGGAGCAGTCAAATCACACAGTAAGTTAGTCGGAAGAAGCAACCATCATTTCGCTCTTCAATGACACGTACGCAATATAAAATGGTTGATATGGAGAGAAAAAGAAAATCACTATATATACACTAGCAGGAGCCTAAGCTACAGGCCTGCTTGCTTGGGTTGCTCTCTTCACAAGCATAGAAGGATGGTGGCCACACCGCTGGTCACATATCCGGCCTGATCCGACAGCTGGGGGAAGGGAACAATGTTCGGCATAGACACGGTCGACATCGGCGAGGGAGAAAATCCACAGTTGGTGTGTCCCAATCGGGGGTCACCGTGGTATGGGCCGATGCCGCGTCCCAACCGCGCTTCTAGCTACAGCCTGACGTCCATTTCGAAAATATTAGTGCATGTCAACAAAAATTATATTGTATCACTGTTCCGTTTCGAAAAAAGCATATAAGCTGTTACTTCTTACCCAAAGGATCTTTATATCCAACAGACACGGAATATCCATTCGACTATTCGAAATTACTTTCACTACTGATCTGATGTCGAGGTAATTGCTGCATCGCCACCAAAACCCACCATCTCTTAAGCTAAAGTAGACCAAGATAACCCCTATATTAGCACATTACTAAGATAAATAGAAGGCATTGTAGAACCATTTAGGACGTGAGCTTGTCAATCTGACTGTGGAGGGACACCAGCTTAGCCATGGCCAACATCTTGGGCAGAACTGTGAAGTAGGTTAGCTCCTGCACGGCGACGTCGCCGGGATCCCAGCTGCTTGTCACCTCCATTTCCACCTTGACGACGTCGGTCCTGCCTTTGGGCTCCCCCGGCGGGCCATTCACCCACAACTTGGCCATGTAGTGCGGCAGTGGGGACGCCCCCACTCTGATGCAGACGACCGACACGGCTATAGGCGCGCCGATGTCAGGCACACCGCCGACCAAGAAAAACACGTGGCCGTCCTCCTCCGCGAAATGCAAGAGCCGTGGCTCCGACAGTGGCACTTGCAGCTAGAGCGCCTTGCCGTACTGGATCCTGTGCACGGGTATGGGATGCATGGTGCTGATGTGGTGGGAGAGCACCAGCGGCTGGCCTTCATAGCCGTAGACGGGCACGGGGCATTTGCAGGGCGCGAGCAGACACAAGCTCTGGTGATCGACGAGCTTGTGGTAAGTGACGTAGATCCCACAGCCTTCATGCGGGCACTCCACACTCACCGCGGAGAGGACAACGTCCACCTCCGTGTTCTGCACGTCGAAGCCACCACCGCGCTCGCACTTCTGGCACCGCCGCTGGTTCCCGGGGCGCTCGACGCGGCAGTCCACGCAAGCCATGTGCCCTCCCTTGCACTGCACAAATCAATCGAACAACACATCAATCAAGAAACCTGCACCTTGCTCGATCAGCCGAACGGATGAGGTGTATTCAAACCTCATACACTGGAGGCTTCAAGGGGTGGAGGCACAAGGGGCAGTGCAGCAAGGTGAGGTCCATCGAGACCATAGAGAGCTCCATCGTTGGGTCCTGTTCCGTCTGCATGATCTCACCCTCCTTGTGCACAACCATCTCTCGCTTTATTAGGGCCGGGGCATTACAAAGCTTTACCGTCACATATTCATACCACTTCAAGGTGCATTAAATCAACACATGCAAGTATCAAAAGGAGAGTCACGGCATGCATACATGCGTTGTAATTAATGCATCGATAAATGCAAATTATTGAAATATATCGAGTGTAGTGCTTTGATGTGTCGCGTCAACTCGTACAAGACTGAAAAGTTTGATTACTACAACGCCCTCTCGCCTTAACCGCACCTGCCTTTGGCTGCATGATAGGTGGGCCACTAACCTGTTGGGCCCACCTATCATTGACGCAAAGGTAGGAGCAGTAAGTTAATGAAGCTGTGTCCCTCCCTCGCCCATGAGTGTGGTGGCTGGCAGGACCAGGAGAAGCTTTTTCATTCGCTACACGCTCTCCCTCCCGTACGCGATGGACATGCATCAGTTCAATCAGTGTCAGATGGCCAGAACCATACTGTAGTTATCCTCCACTTCAGTAGTACTCCCGAAGAGGCGAAGAGCCAAGCGCAGCCCGGACGCTCGTGTGGTAGTTTCATGTGTAGAGTAGTCTAGGATAGCGTGTACTATTCCTGTAAGCTTAAAATCGTTGGGGTCGGCTCCATGATATATTTTTTTGATTAAAATAATCTTTTGGCCCTACCTATCATCCTGGTGATTCTAGTTTGCAAGCTCATCCGGTCAAGACAAGAATATATATTTTAATTTGTGGTGGGGTAAATGTTAGAGGTTGCAGCAAATGGAGTATTCTACACCGCGGGTCTTTCAGCGTCAACTCGTACAATGAGGAGAAGCTTGATTTTACTACTACACGCCTTCTCCCTCGCCCATGCGTGCGGTGGCTCACAGACGAGGACAGTCTTTTTCTTATAGTACTACAACAAGCTATCCCTCCCGCTCGCGGTGGACGGACATGCAGCAGTGGATTCGATACTCTAGAAGCAGTAGTAGTAACATCATTGTTCATCTTCCCAAAGAGGCAAAGATCCAAGTGCAACCCGAACGTGACAGTTGCGAACCTTGGAGCACGCATATAGCCAGGCTCTTGCATGAGACAAAATTGCTATGTGAGCCCACTATTGTAGTGCTCCCTCCGTCCGGAAAGACTTGTCGTCAAAATGAATAAAAGGGGATGTATCTAAATGTATATTAGTTCTAGATACATCTTTTTTATCCATTTTGATGACAAGTATTTTCGGATGGAGGGAGTACTTGCTAGTATAGCCCTGTAAACCAGAAAGGAGAATTTGCCTTTCTAGAGATTTCAACAAGTGACTAGACTACACCGAGATGGAGTACATATGGAGCAAAATGAGTGAATCTACACCGTAAATAAATACGTAGTTCTCTCTTTTTCCTCTCGGCCTTGGTCGCGGTGCAGAATATTGAGTATACTAGTACTATCATCTTGAAATTTATGAAGTCACCATAGGCACCTCGTCGTCGACGTGAACGTCTCCTGACACGCGATAGACGCGAGCAACAGTCGCCTCCATAGGTTCTTGAATGCCAAGGAGGGAGAGGGTAGCGGTTCCCGAGACGTTGAATGGTCAATGATGCATCCTCAAATTACTCTACATGCAAAGGGAATTAATTGGAGAAGCAGAATAGAACCAGGAAGATGTGAATGCAACAGAGTTTGGATTCTCATATAAAGGCGCCCCAATATTTAGTCTTTGTGCAACACTGCTCACTCCAATCCAAG
Organism: Triticum urartu; assembly: GCF_003073215.2. Classification (NCBI taxonomy): domain Eukaryota; kingdom Viridiplantae; phylum Streptophyta; class Magnoliopsida; order Poales; family Poaceae; genus Triticum; species Triticum urartu. Next base: position 671,491,733 of record NC_053023.1, read on the forward strand.
ACCAAGTGACCAGAAGCCAGAAGAACCTATGGAGGCGATGGTCACGAGCGGCAGTCGGATGTGCCAAATATTCCAAGGCGCCGGCCTGGGGCCCCGCACCGCGCAGCATTTCCAGACGGTGCTGGCGACTGCCGGCATCGTAGCCCTCGCCGATGCCGGCTTCGCCTCTCGCATGGACGACATGATGGTCAACTCCATCCGCAAGTTCGCCGTTGATACGTCTCCAACGTATCTATAATTTTGGATTGTTCCATGCTATATTATATCCTGTTTTGGACATTATTGGGCTTTATTATACACTTTTATATTATTTTTGGGACTAACCTATGGAGGCCCAGCCCAGAATTGCTGTTTTTGCCTGTTTTAAGGTTTCGAAGAAAAGGAATATCAAACGGAGTCCAAACGGAATGAAACCTTCGGGAACATGATTTTCTTAACGAACAAGACCCGAGAGACTTGGACCCTATGTCAAGACACAAAAGAGGAGGCCACGAGGTAGGGGCGCGCCTACCCCCCAGGCGCGCCCTCCACCCTCGTGGGCCCCTTGTTGCTCCACCGACGTACTCCTTCCTCCTATATATACCTACGTACCCCCAAACGATCAGAGACGGAGCCAAAACCCTCATTCCACTGCCGTAACTTTCTGTATCCACGAGATCCCATCTTGGGGCATGTTCTGGAGCTCCGCCGGAGGGGGCGGCGATCACGGAGGGCTTCTACATCAACACCATAGCCCCTCCGATGAAGTGTGAGTAGTTCACCTCAGACCTACGGGTCCATAGTTAGTAGCTAGATGGCTTCTTCTCTCTTTTTGGATCTCAATACAATGTTCTCCCCCTCTCTTGTGGAGAACTATTCGGTGTAATCTTCTTTTTGCGGTGTGTTTGTTGAGATCGATGAATTGTGGGTTTATGATCAAGTCTATCTATGAACAATATTTGAATCTTCTCTGAATTCTTTTATGTATGATTGGTTATCTTTGCAAGTCTCTTCGAATTATTAGTTTGGTTTGGCCTACTAGATTGATCTTTCTTGCAATGGGAGAAGTGCTTAGCTTTGGGTTCAATCTTGCGGTGTCCTTTCCCAGTGACAGTAGGGGTAGCAAGGCACATATTTTATTGTTGCCATCGAGGATAACAAGATGGGGTTTTCATCACATTGCATGAGTTTATGCCTCTACATCATGTCATCTTGCTTAAGGCATTACTCTGTTTCCATTAACTTAATACTCTAGATGCATGCTGAATAGCGGTCGATGAGTGGAGTAATAGTAGTAGATACAGGCAGGAGTCGGTCTACTTGTCTCGGACGTGATGCCTATATACATGATCATACCTAGATATTCTCATAAGTATGCTCAATTCTGTCAATTGCTCAACAGTAATATGCTCTCGAGAGAAGCCACTAGTGAAACCTATGGCCCCCGGGTCTATCCTCATCATATTAGTCTCCAACTACTTAGTTATTTCCTTTGCTTTTTTACTTTGCTTTTGTTTTACTTTGCATATTTATCACAAAAATACCAAAAATATTATCTTATCATATCTATCAGATCTCACTCTCGTAAGTGGCCGTGTAGGGATTGACAACCCCTTATCGCGTTGGTTGCGAGGATTTATTTGTTTTGTGCAGGTACGAGGGACTGGCGCATAGCCTCCTACTGGATTGATACCTTGGTTCTCAAAAACTGAGGGAAATACTTACGTTACTTTGCTGCATCATCCCTTCCTCTTTGGGGAAAACCAACGCAGTGCTCAAGAGGTAGCAAGAAGGATTTCTGGCGCCGTTGCCGGGGAGGTCTACGCAAAAGTCAATATACCAAGTACCCATCACATACCCTTATCTCCCGCATTACATTATTTGCCATTTGCCTCTCGTTTTCCTCTCCCCCCATTTCACCCTTGCCGTTTTATTCGCCCTCTCTCTCTATCCTCCCTCTCTTTCTCTATTTGCCTCTTTTTGCCCGCTTGCTTTTTGTTTGCTTGTGTGTTAGTTCGCTTGCTTGTCACGATGGCTCAAGATAACACTAAATTGTGTGACTTCACCAATACCAACAACAATGATTTTATTAGCACTCTGATTGCTCCTCTTACCGATGCTGAATCTTGTGAAATTAATACTGCTTTGCTGAATCTTGTCATGAAAGATTTGTTTTCCGGCCTTCCTAGTGAAGATGCCGCTACCCATCTAAATAGCTTCATTGATTTGTGTGATATGCAAAAGAAGAAAGATGTGGATAATGATATTGTTAAATTGAAGCTATTTCCTTTTTCGCTTAGAGATCGTGCTAAAGCTTGGTTTCGTCTTTGCCTAAAGATAGTATTGATTCATGGAACAAGTGCAAAGATGCTTTTATCTCTAAGTATTTTCCTCCCGCTAAGATCATCTCTCTTAGAAACGATATTATGAATTTTAAGCAACTTGATCATGAACATGTTGCACAAGCTTGGGAGAGAATGAAACTAATGATACGTAATTGCCCTACTCATGGTTTAAATTTGTGGATGATTATACAAAAAATTTATGCCGTATTGAATTTTGCTTCTAGAAATCTTTTAGATTCGGCCGCGGGAGGCACTTTTATGGAAATCACTTTAGGAGAAGCTACTAAACTCCTAGATAATATTATGGTTAATTATTCTCAATGGCATACTAAAAGATCTACTAATAAAAAGGTGCATGTGATAGAAGAAATTAATGTTTTGAGTGGAAAGATGGATGAACTTATGAAATTATTTGCTAGCAAGAGTGTTTCTTCTGATCCTAATGATATGCCCTTGTCTAGTTTGATTGAGAATAATAATGAATCTATGGATGTGAATTTTGTTGGTAGGAACAATTTTGGTAACAACGCATATAGAGGAAATTTCAGTCCTAGGCCTTATCCTAGTAATCCCTCTAATAATTATGGTAATTCCTACAACAATTCTTATGGAAATTATAATAAGATGCCCTCTGATTTTGAGTCTAATATTAAAGAATTTATTACTTCGCAAAAGAATTTTCATGCTTTGATTGAAGAAAAATTGCTTAAGATTGATGAGTTGGCTAGGAACGTTGATAGAATTTCTCTTGATGTTGATTCTTTGAAACTTAGATCTATTCCACCTAAGCATGATATCAATGGAGTCTCTCAAAGCCAATGAGATTTCCATTGATGGAGTAAAGAAAGAAACCGCTAGGATGCGTGCTAAGAAAGGATGCCTTTATAAGAGCTTCTTCTAGTTCTATGAAAATAAAGATGAAAGATCTAAAAGTTATCTGATGTGTCCCTTATTAAATCTTTGTTTTGCATATGAATCTTGATAATGATGGACTGATATAATCCACCTTACCTAGAAGGTGTTCCAAGATGCAGAATTTTTTGATCTTGATGCTAAATTTGATAAAAAGTGGATTGAAGAAAATTAAACCCTAGATGTTGCTAAACCCACTATTATGGATTTCAAAGGAATTTAAACTATGAAAATTGCTCTTTGATTGATGTATTTCCTTGTTGAATCCGCTAAATTCTTCCTCATGCTTATAGTCAAAATAAAGCGTTTACTAAACATATCGTTGACGCCTTAATGCAATCTTATGAAGGTCGAGCCAGTCCTCGTAGAGGTCGTCGACTAGACGGTAGCGCAGGAGCTCGCATGCCATGAGCAGCGCGGCCTGCGCATCCGTGGGAGCATGACAGGCGTGAGATGACGAGCCAGCCGGAGTCAGCGACGGGGTGGCGGTATGGCCATCACGGCGCACGGAGGGATGCAGCAAAGAGGCTTGCTGCTTGTTTACCGCCGGACCGGTGACAGCGTTGGCGGCGGGTGACGGAGAACGACGGGGAGGCCCGCCGACGGGAGCCGTCTGAGAAACGTGGGCGGCGAGGGCGGCCCGGCGCTCAGCATGAGCTCGGCGAGCGTCCTCCATGAGCTTGGTGGAGTGACGAAGCATGGGTTGACGGAGAAGAAGGCTTCGGCGAACCCCTACCTGGCGCGCCAAATGTCAGATTTCGGGTTCCGGCAAAACCCTTAAGGTTCGAACACTGGGGTGCGCACAAAGATCTTCTTCCTCTTACTAACTAACGCACTCTATGAACCCACGGCATAGCTCGACGAACTCGCAACACAAGGGACACAAGATTTATACTGGTTCGGGCCACCGTTTTGGTGTAATACCATACTCCAGTGTGGTTTGGTGGATTGCCTCTTGGGTTGAGGATGAACAGTTACAAGTGGAAGAACAGCCTCACGAGGTGAGGTGTTCTTGTGCTTGGTGAGCTTGTGTGGTTGAGGATCAGATGCCTCCCTATACTGGTGGCTAGTCCTATTTATAGAGGCCCTGTTCCTCTCCCCAAATATTGAGCGGGAAGGGAGCCAACAACGGCCAAATTCGAAGGGAGACAACTAGTACAAGTTATCCTAACAAAAGGTGGTCTTCGCCTGCCAAAGGCTCTGGTGGTGACGCCGCCTTGGGCTCCATGGTGACCTCCGTCTTGCCATCATGCTGGTCTTGGTCTTGTTGCACCGATACGGAAACCTTTTCCTGATGCCTCGGTACTCCTCATCTGCGCTTGCCTCCTTAGCACCAAAGAGGAAACAAGGACACTACGCGCGCTGGCGCCCGCCTGGTCTCGATCAGCATGGCTCACGTCACTGGAACCTCGTGAGTATTACCTTATCTTGATCTCTCCACCCCTCGCGAGCTAGCTTGGTGAGGCCGCCCCCGAGGAGGTCTTGTGTCATCTTCCTTGCGAGGCTTGGCCCCTCGCGAGGGTCTTGAACGCTTGTTGGTGAAGATGGGCCGTACGGGCCCGCTTGCATAGCCACGCCGTGGGCCGCAGGCAGGAAAGTCTGGGGACCCCCATTCCCAGAACGCTGACAGTTTCTAGTGGAGGTTGGAGGGGTAGATGGGGCCGCAGAAGCAGATCCAGTGAGGTGGACGCCGCTGGCAGTGAATGGGCTCTAGTATGCTGGTGGATGAGCAGTCTAGGGTTCCCAGAGGAGAGGGGTAGAAAGGCCGATGACGGACGGCAATGTAAGATGCTCTGGTGCTGTGGAGTTAGTCGTTTTTTCGGGAGGGGAAGGAAATGGGGGTGCCGTGTAGTGGGGGGGAACCGGAAGTTACCAAAGCATCCCTGACCTATTATGTAGATGAGGGCGGTTGAGGGAGTCCTAGATTAGGGGGTCCTCAGGCGTCTGGGCTATGTGACATGGGCCGGACTGATGGGCCGTGAAGATACAAGATGGAAGACTTTTCCCCGTGTCCGGATGGGCTCTCCTTTGCGTGGACGGAAGCTTGTCGTGCGAATATGAAGATTCCTTTCTCTATAAACCGACTTTGTACAACCCTAGTCCCCTCCGATGTCTATATAAACTGGAGGGTTTAGTCCATAGAGGCAATCATAATCATACAGGCTAGACATCTAGGGTTTAGCCATTATGATCTCGTGGTAGATCAACTCTTGTAACCCCTATACACATCAAAGTCAATCAAGCAGGACGTAGGGTATTACTTCCATCAAGAGGGCCTGAACCTAGATAAACACTGTGTCTGTGTCTCTTGTTACCTTTGATCCTTAGACACACAGTTCGGAACCCCCTACCTGAGATCTGCCGGTTTTGACACCGACATTGGTGCTTTCATTCAGAGTTCCACTATGTCGTCATTGAAAGGCTCGATGGCTTCATCGGTCATCTATAACAATGCTGTCCGGAAGGAGATTTTTCTCCCCGGCTAGATCTTCGTATTCGGCGGCTTCGCACTACGGGCCAACTCGGTTGGCCACCTAGAGCAGATCGATAGCTATGCCCCTGGTCACCAGATCAGTTTCGAAAATCTGAACTATGTCGCCGACATCCAAGGAGACTTGATCTTCCAAGGGTTCGCGGCTCCAACCACCGCTCCAGCCTTAGATCCGGAGCGCATCACTAGGTCCTAAGACGGGAGTCTAGAGCCCGCCGGACTATTTGCGGCTATAGAGCTCAACACTGGAGAACCGGAGAGGATAGCGCCACCGGCAGCCATCACAAAACCAGACTCTTCTCCAGACACTAGCTCCGAACCCTCGCAGTACGTGTCTTGCGAGCTCGGCCGGGGAACTTCGGTCCCCATCCAAACCTCGCTCTTAAATGAGGCTCTGGACCTAATGCGATCCCTCGCCATCATAGAGGAACCGCTTCCCAATTGCACCCAGCCCAGACTAGGGGTTGAAAATAGGGAATTTTACTTCCCACCAACCACCCACTTTATAGCCACTGTCGAGGAACTAACTAACATGCTTGACTACAACTCCGAAGACATCGACGGTATGGATGACGATGCCGGAGAGGAGCAAGCCCAAAACCCGCCGTTCACCGGAGCTGGATGGCCACCTCCTCATACGACGTGTACATGGTGGGCACACCTAAAGAAGGCGACGGCGATGATGAGAAGGATCCAGTCGATGAAGAACCTCCTGAGATACCACCAAAGCGTCGACGTTAGTGGCGCCACACTAAATAGCGTCGCGGAAAGGACAGGAATACCGGCATCGAAGACGATGATACTCTGGAGAATGCCGAAGACCAAGAAGACCCCATCGAACCAACATACGAACCGGATGATCGGGAGGATGGGCAAATTTACCCTGACGATCAAGCAGGGAACAAAGACTCGGAGGATAGCAATTACCTACCACTCTCCGAGGACGACGTGAGCCTCGGCGATGAAGATTTCATCGTGCCAGAGGAACCCCTCGAACAAGAGCGCTTTAAGCGCCAGCTAATAGCCACTGCTAGAAGCCTAAAGAAAAAGCAGCAGCAGCTTCAAGCTGACCAAGATCTGCTCAATGACAGATGGACTAATGTCCTGGCAGCCAAAGAATACGGCCTCGAACGCCCAACGAAGAGTTACCCGAAGCGTAAACTTCTACCCCAATTCGACGATGAGGTGCTGAAGCCCATACCACCCGCATGTAACGCGGCTAGCGGACCTGACCGACCACCACCTGGCCAGGATAGAATGGAAATTCAAGCCGAACACCAGCCCGCGTCACCTCGCCGCAAAAGCAAAGAAACAACAGCTCGGGGATACATTTATGACCTATGTCAGCACCTGGACAATAGAGCCGGCCAGACTAGGTCAATCTACGGATCAAGGGGGCGTGCCCAAGCGTGAGAAGACGGCCATCAGGCCTGGCGTGACAAACACAACCCCACCAGGGCCGAAAATCGCATACAGACTTCATCTGAACTGCGCCGTGATGTTGCCTGATACAGGGGCGCCGCACACCCCCTATGCTTCACTGATGAAGTAATGGAGCACCAGCTCCCAGGAGGGTTTAAACTCGTGAACATCGAATCATACGATGGCACAACAGATCCTGCAGTATGGATTGAAGACTTTCTTCTCCACATTCACATGGCACACGGTGATGATCTACATGCCATCAAGTACCTCCCCCGAAAACTCAAGGGGCCAGCACGGCACGGGCTGAACAGCCTACCAGAAAACTCTATCAGAAGCTAGGAAGACTTGGAGGACGCATTTAGAGACAACTTCCAAGGTACTTATGTTGGCCCCCCTAGACACCGATGACCTTAGTCATATAATTCAGCAACCCGGGGAATCGGCCCGGCAGCTCTGGACCAGGTTCCTAATAAAAAAGAACTAGATTGTGGATTTTTCGGATGCCGAAGCCCTCGCGGCCTTCAAACATAGCATCCAAGAAAAGCCGAAGTCCATGGCAGCCCTTACCGCACTGATGACCCGCTTTTGTGCGGGAGAGGATAGCTGGCTTTCTCGTAGAAGCAACAGCACCAACGACCCTGGCACCTCCGAAACCAGGGACGGCAATGGCAAGCCACGACACGACAAGTACAAGTGTCGAAACAATAATGAAGGAACCCAGGACATGTTGGTCAACGCCGGATTCAGTGGCTCCAAACCCGGTTAACGGAAGAAGCCATTCAAGGCGAACATAGATGGTCCATCTAGTTTAGACCGAATACTTGACTGGCCTTGCCAGATTCATGGCACCCCCGATAAACCCGCCAATCACACCAATGGGAATTGTTGGATCTTTAAACAGGCTGGCAAAATCAACGTCGAACACAAGGGGAAAGGGCCGCCCAGCAACGACGATGACCAAGAGCCTCGTCAACCGAACACGGGGGGACAGAAGCAATTTCCCCCGAGGTAAAAACTGTGAACATGATATATGTCACACATATCCCTAAGAAGGAGCACAAGCACACATTACAGGACATCTACGCCATAGAGTCGGTCGCCCCAAAATTCAACCCATGGTCGGCTTGTCCGATCACTTTCGATAGAAAGGACAACCCAACCAGTATCCGTGATGGAGGCTCGGCACCTCTAGTCCTTGATCCAATCATTGACGGATTCCACCTCTCGCGAGTCCCCATGGACGGTGGAAGCAGTCTCAATCTACTTTATCAAGACACTGTTCGCAAAATGGGCATTAATCCGTCAAGAATCAAGCCCACTAAAACTACCTTCAAAGGAGTAATACCTGGTGTAGAGGCCCGCTGCACGGGCTCAATCACGCTGGAAGTCATCTTCGGTTCGCCGGACAACTTCCGAAGCGAAGACTTGATCTTCGATATCGACCCCTTCCACAGCGGATATCACGCACTGCTCGGACGAACCGCTTTCGCCCGCTTTAATGCGGTTCTGCACTACGCCTATCTAAAGCTCAAGATGCCCGGTCCATGTGGCGTCATTACAATCAACGGAAACACGGAACGCTCCCTCCATACTAAGGAGCACACCGCGGCCATTGCAGCCGAAATACAAAGTGGCCCCGTCAAGCCACACACACCTCGTCGGCTATTAAGCCGCCGGACTCTATTACACAAGGCCGGCCAATTCCGCATGCTAACAGCTCGGCAATTCCAGAGCTGGATTAACAAGCCTTGCCTTCGTCGATTGCCATGTATATCCATGAAAGTTGTACCGCGCGTGCATAATTACACACTCAAAGTACCTTGGGCATCAATGGAGGCACAATTTGGACAGGCCTATAGTACGGCTCGAACCTACATAGCCTTCCTCCTTTTCTTTAATTATTTCTCTTTTTATCTGTTACCACAGGTGCATCAAAACCTGCTCATCCTACAGACTCATAAGGACTCTACCCGAGCCCGGTTCTGTACAAATAGTTGAAAACCATTCCTTTCAAGGAATTCTTCTTACTCGGGCGAAAGCGACACAGACGTGCGGTAGGAAGGTGCAAAGGACTTTGTAGACCATAACTTCACTAAAGAACCTGTATAGAGCTTTTTCCCCTCGCCTTAGACACCTGGCATGTAAAATGACCTTGGTGATTATGGTACCCTCTACAAGATTACGTTTTGACATATCAACCAGACTCCAGTAAACCAAACAAAATTGGTATCGTCTTTACTTCTAAACTTTTTTCTGTCTATTTAGTCGCCTCAGCATAAATTGCCAGGGGCTCTACACGGCAACATATGTGTAGAAGTCCGAACAGCTTCATAGCACAATTCGGTGTCCCGTGTTCTGCACTATATGCATCAGCTTCGAATCATGTTTTTGGTCAATAGTTGGGTTGCCCGACTCCTATGTTTGATACCTTATGTTTTGTCTGATCAGCTAGGGTAGTAAAGGGAGAACTACTGCGATTGTGTTTCTGGTTCGTCCGGTTAAGCACCTTAGTAGAGAAAGCCGAAAACTGACAGTCATGATGTGGCGAGAGCTGGTCAGTCATTTGGCGACTTATTACAATCTTTTGCGATTTTTTCCGTATTACACAAAGGACTGTTTCCCGGTCACATACGTAACGCATCCGCATTGGGACGGCCGCCCTCGTCGTCGACCCCTCCACCGACGGACTCCCCCTCAAGCATTGTCGCTGCCCTGGCTTCGCAGGACGCCGCACCCGAGGACACCGCGTCACGCTGATGCCGTCCGGAGTCCGCACCGCCGCCTGGACCTCGCCGGAGCGTCCCCACCGGACATCGTCGTCTCCTCACCGAGCCCCACTGCCCTCTCCCTACGCGCATCCGTGAGAACCCCCTTGTCGGTGTCCTGGACTAGGGGGTACTCACCACGTCATCTCCTGATCTGTTAGATTGTGCCGAGGACCCCCATGGCCGTATACTCATGGGCTAGTTCGGACAGCTGCCGCATACAAGGAAGATTCCACAAGGCTTGGCGATCAAGACAAGGACTTCTCCCCACCGGCGTATTCGGCTAGGACTCTTGTTATCCTAGGCCTCTGGTGCATTATATAAACCGAGGCCAGGCTAGTCGATAGATATACAACAACAATCATACCATATGCTAGCTTCTAGGGTTTAGCCTCTCCGATCTCGTGGTAGATCAACTCTTGTACTAATCATATTGTCAAGAATAATCAAGCAGGACGTAGGGTTTTACCTCCATCAAGAGGGCCCGAACCTGGGTAAACATCGTGTCCCCTGCCTCCTGTTACCATCCGCCTTAGACGCACAGTTCGGGACCCCCTACCCGAGATCCGCCGGTTTTGACACCAACATTGGTGCTTTCATTAACTGCGACGTCGACATCTTCGTCACCGGCTCGACTGGTCACCTTGGCTCAACTGAGGACTGCGCTCCTTCTCCGATCGTCATGTTCGGACGGGGGCCTTCATCAACATCAACTCAGATCTCTATCATGATCATAGAGGAATCATCCATGGAGCTCGAGGGCTCAACGTCAACATTGCCCTCGGGCGGCCGTGCTATTTTTATGGATAACAAATGTCGTGGTATTCTCACGGGGGGCTTGCGAGTCGACAGATGCCACAAGGGCTTAGTGTGTGGGTAAGCCTACTGCTGAGAGGCCCGGGAGCGGGTATGCGAGTAGCACGCTCTAGTTTACCTAGCTTCGGAGCTCTCCGTAGAGATAATACTCCTACTGCTGCATGTCTGAGTATATATCTGGGGTGTACATTGGGCAGTACAAAGTGCTCCTAGAGCTGTATCTGGGATCAGTGCCAAGTGCATCTGATCTAGTATATGCAGGCGTATGGCCGGCTCTAGTGGCCGTGTATGGCCATGAGTGGCCTTGTGGCCATATGAATGTGGCCGTGGGAGTCCATGCCCTCTGGATGGATGGATGTGTGCCTCTTTATATAGGAGAGGGTAGCTTAGGATGTAAGCTTGGTAGTGGGCATGGGTAAGGCATGGTGCATGTCATCCTTGTCCCCTGGGTCACTTCATAAATAGTGCCAGGGGACAAGTGACACTATACAAGATGGCTGAGATGACACGTGAATAGTGCTCCGGTACGATCGTCTCGTCGATGTCGCTTCGGGCTGCAGTCGGCAGCCGGCTGGTTGGCGCAGTCGGCAGCCGGCTGGCTGGCGCAGTCGGACTAAGGGACTTTGCTAGCCCCGATGTCTTGAAATATCGTCTTGCCGTCCTCGGGGTACCCGTGGTCGATTACTCCGACAGTAGCCCCCAAGCCTCCGGGCAACTTGGCAAAGTTGGGCGGAGGTTTTTTGGCGAGTGTTCATGGAAATGATCATGAAAAAAGACAAAGTTAGTCCATGCGAATATATCAAATGTTTGCTTTTAGCATTGCAAGTTTTATGCGGAGGGTCCCAACTCGGTTTCGTCTGAGCCCCCTTAATCTTTTTCGTGTTCCCTCCGCTTTTTGGCTTGTGCTCTTGCTTGCCGGACAGCCGCTCTGCGATCTGTGGCTAAGAGTGGGCCGCGAAGTGGAGTGCACAGTACTCTGAGTCTAGAAGCAGATTCAACCAAGTAGATACTTGTAAAGGAAAACGGCCGGGTCGCCCAAACAGTTTTTCTTCCCGGACGTTTTTCGCGTGGGTGGCCTCCAGCATTCACCCTTGCTAGCCGGACAGACGCTCTACGGTCTGTGACTAAGAGTGAGCCTTTGGTACTGCGCACGCTACCTAAGCCGTCTGCGGGAACTAACGTCTCAGGCCAAGCGGCCAGCCCCCGGGCCAACTCTGGCTGGCGCCGGGGCGAACTGTGATGCAACTGTAATCAAAAATGCGGAGATAGAACCCCGAGCATCGCTCGGGGTTATCCGTGCTTGCGTGATGCAAAAATATGTGGGCGAGGAGCTCACATTGATTTTTGTGTAGTCGCGGTCGTCGAAAACAGCCGGCACGACTCGGCGCTCGCGGAGCGCGTCGGCGCACCCGCTGGGTGTAGCCTTCGAGCCCCCGGGTGCTCAAAGGGGGGATCCGGCCGGTCAGGCTCGACCGGCCAGGCGACGAGGCGTCTTGCAACGTCCTTTTTCTTCTTCTGCCGGCTGCTAACAGCTGGACAAAACACTTCTCTTGTTTGCAATCTTCCGTGGGGGCGCGCCAGCGCACCCACTGGGTGTAGCCCCCGAGATTTGGGTCGACTGCTGAGCAGTCAGGCCGGATCTCCCGGCAACTACTTGTCTTCTTCTTCGCGGGGGCGCGTCAGCGCACCCGCTGGGTGTAGCCCCCGAGATCTGGGCCGACTGCTGAGCAGTCGGGCCGGATCTCCCGGCAACTACTTTGTCTTCTTCTTCGCGGGGGCGCGTCAGCGCACCCGCTGGGTGTAGCCCCCGAGATTCGGGCCGACTGCTGAGCAGTCGGGCCGGATCTCCCGGCAACTACTTTGTCTTCTTCTTCGCGGGGGCGCGTCAGCACACCCGCTTGATGCGTCATCAGAGCAGGAAGCAGTCCAGCCGGCTAGCCGGCAGCGCGGGTCACGACTGACCGTCCAAGTGGCGAAGCAGGCGGACGGACAGACAAACATTTTTTCTTTTCTTCTCTTTGTGTCAGCCGACTCTTTTTTTTGGGGGGGCAGTCGGCCGACTGGGTACCCGGCCTGACTTTTTTCTTTGTCTCAGCCGGCGCACCGTGCCGAACCAGCCAACCTCTCTCTTCCTCTTTCTGCCGTCTGGTGGCACCCGAACGCTCTCTTTTTTTTCCAGCCACTGGCTTGACTTTTCTTCTCTCCATTCTTTTTATTCTCTGCCTGACGAGCCGGTAGGAGCGGGACGCGGCGGAAGCCAACGGCCGAGTCGCGCTAGAGGCCGGCGTCTGAGTTGCGGGGAGTCGGCAGGCCGGGTCGCCGGGGAAGCCGGCAGGCCGGGTCGTCGGGCGGAGCCGGCCAGCGCAGGAGGACGGGATGCGGGCGGTGCCGGCGCGGGGACGGGAGCAGCGTAGGCGGAGGAGTCTGAGCCGCAGCCGACTCGGGCTAGCGGGCGCTGGAGGCCGGCGGACACGGAAGGCGGGGCAGGCAACGGGGGAGACCTGGCGTGGCAACGGGGAGCCGGCCCAAGGGAGGGCTCGCAGGCGGAGCGGCGATGGGTGGTAGGCGGAGGAGTCGGGTGGGGCGAAGCGACCACCCAGAGCCGGTGCGGCCGGCTGCAAGCTCGCGCAGGGAGGAGCCGGCGGGGCACGGCCGGGACGCAGGAATCGGCCGGTTGGTGATGAGCCGGCCACGGGGCGAGCAGGAGCCGGCCGGGCCCGTCGTAGCCGACGTGGGAGCAGGCGGATGCGCGGCAGCCGGCGCGGGCACCCTCGCGCGGGGCCGAGACGGAGTTCGGCGGAGGAAGCATCCGCGGCAGTACGGGTGTGAGGCCAGGCGCGCGGCGACATGGCGGAGACGCGGCGGCGCGGGCCGGGAAGGCGCAACGGGTGCGCACGCGGAGGCGCCGGTGCGGGTGGAGCAGACGGCCAGTTGGAGCCGGCGCTGGTCGTGAGCGGAGGCGACGCGGCGAGGACTAGCAGACGGCCGGGTCGCCGGGGGTCAGCCGACCAGCGCGGGCGGACCCGACGGCTGGAGGAACGGCGCGGAGCGCGGCCTGGACCCGGAGCAGGCGACGGGCAAGAGTCGCGACGAGCAGCCGCGGGAAGAGCCGAGCGGAACGGTCGAGGTAGCGTGCTGGGGGAGGAGGCGCGAGGGACGCCTGCTGTGGGGACGGCCGGCGCACGACGGGGCAGGAGCATCCGCGGGCGGCCGCAAGCGGAGCAGCAGAGCTGCGCTCGAGGAAGGGATGGAGTCGGACGGCGTGTGCGGGCGCGCAGGAGCTGAAGAAGTGGTGTGTGCGTGCGTTGACTTTGCTGGTATGCATGTAGCCAAATCGACTGGGTTTGCTAGCTAGCTAGTGAGCTAGGCGTAGGCGCGTGCACGCACATGTGCTTATGCGGCCAGCCTGCCTGCGCATGGAGGAGCAAACGTCCGTTCCAGCCGGAGCAAAGCGCAGCGCAGAGGGGAGTGGCCGCAAGAAGCGCGCAGTCGGATGTGGCCGACCGAAGCGAGGCCCCGCGCGCGTGGATCGACGGCCGGTGTTGCTGTGGTGATGACAAAGATGACGAGGCCGACGGCGAAGAAGCGCCACCCCTCGCGGCCGCTCCGGGGGCGGGTCGATGTCGAGCCTCCGAGCGCTATCGGAGAGACGGCGTGACGCCGTGGCGGAGGCGAAGATGGTCCCGCCCGGACTGCGAAACCAGCAGTAGCGCGGTAGCATAGTACCGCCCCACGGTGGGCGCCAAATGTTGTGGTATTCTCACAGGGGGCTTGCGAGTCGACAGATGCCACAAGGGCTTAGTGTGTGGGTAAGACTGCTGCTGATAGGCCCGGGAGCGGGTATGCGAGTAGCACGCTCTAGTTTACCCAGCTTAGGAGCTCTCCGTAGAGATAATACTCCTACTGCTGCATGTCTGAGTATATATCTGGGGTGTACATTGGGCAGTACAAAGTGCTCCTAGAGCTGTATCTGGGATCAGTGCCAAGTGCATCTGATCTAGTATATGCAGGCGTATGGCCGGCTCTAGTGGCCGTGTATGGCCATGAGTGGCCTTGTGGCCATATGAATGTGGCCGTGGGAGTCCATGCCCTCTGGATGGATGGATGTGTGCCTCTTTATATAGGATAGGGTAGCTTAGGATGTAAGCTTGGTAGTGGGCATGGGTAAGGCATGGTGCATGTCATCCTTGTCCCCTGACTCACTTCATAAATAGTGCCAGGGGACAAGTGACACTATACAAGATGGCTGAGATGACACGTGAATAGTGCTCCGATATGATCATCTCGTCGGCGTCTTGTCGATGTCGCTTCGGGCTGCAGTCGGCAGCCGGCTGGTTGGCGCAGTCGGCAGCTGGCTGGCTGGCGCAGTCGGACTGAGGGACTTTGCTAGCCCCGATGTCTTGAAATATCGTCTTGCCGTCCTTGGGGTACCCGTGGTCGATTACTCTGACAACGAACTTGTATTCACCGTCACCACCTCCTCAAGAGTCGGTTTGATGATTGCTTTGGCGGAATAGTGCAGAATTATGTCTACAACAGCCATGCAAAATTTCGTCGAGTTCCGGTGGAGGAATCTCCGACAATCTACGATATACCGGAGCCCTATTAAATCTGGACGGGAGTCTGGACGAGTTTAGGGCCTGTTCTCCAGAAAGCAGCTCAGAGGTCCTTTGGAAGATCCAACCGTTCATCTACTGCGGAATTCCCATATATACCACCCCTCCGAATTTCAGCTCGATCCAACAGTTCAAACTCTGGGAATACGGATCCGACCCGAATTCATGTCTCTTTATGAACATGATATTGGACAACCTTTTTAGAAAAATTCTCTTCTAGGGTATTGTGCATTGTTTTTAAACACGTGCCCGTAAATTTTTAAGCCTCCCCTGAGATCATCTTCATCATCATGTTGGTGTCAAACTAGTCCGGTAATATTGCTCCAAGGCTGCCGACCTGCGCTAGACACGTCGTCACTTTGTTGAGCCGAGCTCAACTTCTTCGGATCATCATCTCGGCAAGCCGAACAAGAGTCCGGCATCGCGAAGGATAAATCATCACCAACATCACCGCCCCACGGATTACACGGAGTGGGCATACCGGCATCGCCGCACGGTCACTTCATCAAGCCGGTATCGACCACGTCACGACCTGCATCGGCAGGGCCGCACTATTGCTTCTTCAAGCTGGCGTCCATCACGCCGACCTACTTCGACTCATCGGCTGACATCGAGGCTTCGACATCTCGGCTGGACCGGGGGCTTCGGCATCTCTTCATCAACCTACTCCGGAGACTTCAGCGTCACTAGCCGACCAGCTCCGTCACGTTAGCTGGACCAAGGGCTTTGCCTCGGTGAGCCAACCTTTGCCAGCATCGCCATACCGTCGCTTTATCGCTCATCATGCAATGGGTGTGCGCATCGAGTCCCAATTTTCGGATTCACCTTTCTTCGGATTGCTACAACAAATAAACCAGGTGCTATTAATCCTAGTATTTTTTGCTTGTTCGGGTTCATTTTTCCTAAGGAATTATTACTCTGGTTTGTTCATCATATGTACACAGGTCTATCAAATGATGGCCGCATTAACGAGGTCGCATGGTGGTTCGGTCAGTACATGGTCCGGCGAACGCCGCATCCGGAACTCGGACCGACCTGTGAATTCAGGCTTTGTCACGCCTTTACCGCATCACGCCGACGCCTTGCATCGACATTGACTTCGTCGCCAGGCCATATTTCTTTTATTACTCACTTTGCATAAATTATTTATTATGCAACGATTTTTTTAATTATCATTATTATTACTATTATGTCCGGTTTGCACTATTTTTTGTGCACAGGAAAATGATCCGGGTTGGGCAGTATCGTCAACTCGGCGTACTGACATACCACGTCACCTCGGCTGGACGAGGGGCTTCGTCAACACTTCATTACCCCATGCCAGGGACTTCAGCATCACTCTGCGGGCCCGCATTGACCGTGCTATGTCACCACTTCGGAGTGCTGAGCTCTTTGCTCCGCCACCTTGGGTCCGGCTTGGGGGATGGAACCTTGTCCCGCATCAAGCTCGGGCCGCATCATCAATACCGAACACATTAACCAGCTAAGTTGCCCTCATGCTCAAAGTTTTAAATTTTTAACTTGTGTTCGGTTCGACCAAGCATTATACATTTTTGAAAAAAAGTTGCTTGTAGAGAATCTCCTTGTCAAAACTTTGTTTGTGACACACAAATTCAAATACCCCGTTTACTTGGGGGCTCCCTTGATGGAGCTTTTCCTCTTGCATATGATTATACTTGTATAGCTTTGTTCCTTGTTCGTGTATTACGGCACAATATGCACCATATTGACCTAAGCGATTTGCAAGCTGGGTTGCCTGGCTCCTGTGCTTACCCCTACGTTCCCGATTGTTCGGCTATGGAGTAAAGGGAGCACCTCTATGATTGTCACGACTGGGTCATCCGAGCTCTGACCTCAGATTGGGTGAAGCCGAAAGCTAGCGCTCTTATTGTTTTCAATCATGGTCGGCAGACAACGGAACTCATGAGTATAAAAAATCTATTGCACAAGTCTCATAGTAATAATGAGCACCGAAGAAAGGTATCAGTGGGGGTACTATTTTCTTCGAAGATGCTTCTTACACTTCGTTAGTAATATAGCATAAGTTCCCTAAGCGCGCTTTGTCTGTTACAGCCTTATGGCCTGATTGCTTGGTCATCGGAAACACCGTCGATACTCTCGACAGGCGGAGTACATGACACTTTTCGGCCCTTGGCCGGAGAGGGAGAAGCCGACGGTCGGTAAAGACGCGTTTAAAGTTCGGGTGAACACAAATATGATATAAGTACTTCGGTACATACAATCATTATACATAAAATTCTTACCCAAGTCACTTGGGGGCTCTTAAAATTTATATATGAGTTGTAAATGTGTTTTCTTCTTGGTCGTTGTCAAAACACGACAAAAGCACAATTTTTGCTTTCTCTTCCAATTTTCGGATTGCCACCGAACACTTGATCTTGTTCGGACGTCATGTGTTTTACAGACATTTTTTGGTTTCCAAGCTTTTTGGCACTTTTAAACTATTTGTGTGTTTCCAGCACAAGTCTCACAGTGCAATGCCGGACACCTTTATAGATTCGGCAAAAACAATCTCAGATCTCACTATATATGCATTGGTTTCGAATTGTGTCTTCGGTCAATAGTTGGGTTGCCCGGCTCCTGCGCTTGCCTCATACGTTCCGCTTTGTTCGGCTAGGTGTGCAAAGGGAGAACCACTGCGATTGTGCTTCTAGCTCACATGGTTAAGCACCTCAGTGGAGAAAGCCGAAAACTGACTGTCACAATAAGCGTAAACTGGTCAGCGATCTGATGACGGTGTTAAATGACGGGCCATTCATAACAATGGCCGAAGTGTTTACGACTTGACCTCGACTATCGTCGAACACTACCGGGGGCTATTAACTGGCCTCCCAAACTAAATCCTCGATATTTTGCTCTTACATTAGAGCTGAGGTTTCATGATCATGCTTAGCATGACAACCCAAAGAAAGGAACCGATAGCGGGACTATTTTCTTTGGAAGATATTTCTTATGTTAAACTGTAATATAACATATCACTCTGCGTACCTTTGTTTATAAAACCGTATGGCCAGATTGCCTTGTTTGTCGTAAATCTTTGCCCTCATAAAGGCTTTATAAAGTAGGACAAACACTCCTCAGCTACTAGCCGAGGAGGTGGAAGCTGATGGTCGATCAACAAAGTTTTGTACAATGCGGATCCGAGCATTAAGGATACACATAATTTGTGATTTTACTATGGATATCGATCCTTAATACGGCCACCCGTGCCTGCATTAAGGCTCGGGGGCTACTTGGCTCCGGGCTTATTATTTACAAATATTAAAGGGGCACATCGATCCCCTGATCTGGTATTGCCACCCGACCAGTGTCTCGAGGGCTACTACATTGCCTGTCCAATGCAGAAAATTTTAAGTGCAATACAGTTTCCGAGGAGATTATGATCCTCAGGTTGGTCGGCCGCACCCAACCTGAGTCTCGAGGATTGAGCACGCTGCTTTTTGTATCCCGAAGTATTCTGCCGAGCTAGGACTTGATCCTCAGGACGATTTTGCAAATCAACCTGAGTCTCAGCGGCTACTGGGATGAGTGGTCTTACATCATCCTTCAAGTGCATCTCAGGTTGTAAACCGATACACACGTTGAGGGTTACTGGCTATATATCTTGGTAGAGAATAAATTGCACCAATCAAAAATATTGACAAAAAATTGGCCCACAGTCGGGGTGGTGCACCACCTCCGAAGCAGTCTGGCATAAAGCTCGGGCGCTAGTGGCTGGCTCCATAGAGGGCATTTCCAGCATTAAGCTCGGCTAAGCTCCTTCATCTTTTTGGACCAAGATGATCTATGACATCTTGGATATAGTCTGGCGTTGGAGCTTGGACACAGTCCGGCGTTGGAGCTCGGATACATTTTGGCGTTGGAGCTCGGGAGCAGTCCGACATTGGTGCTCGGCTGCAAAAGATACCTCGAATGCAGTCCGGCGTTAGAGCTCGGACGCAAGAGGACACTACCTCCCGGGAACAACTTCAAACCCGAGGTGTGGCATAAAAATAAAAAGGCATTGATAAAGGCCAAAAACTTAAAGGGGCTCCTCAGATACCTGACGTGTAAACTCGTCGAATGCATTTCGGCGATCCTCAAGATCGAAGATGAGAAGATTTGTTGAACCAATTTTCAAGACCGACAACCGAAGATGAATAACAGTTCAGAAGAATCGAGGAGCGTCCCTAACTGGAAGACCGGTTCAGGGGGCTACTGTTGGTGTCCTGGACTAGGGTGTACTCACCATGTCATCTCCCGATCTGTTAGATTGGGCCGAGGACCCCCATGGTCGTATACTCATGGGCCAGTTCGGACAGCTGCCGCATACAAGGAAGATTCCACAAGACTTGGCGATCAAGACAAGGACTTCTCCCCACTGGCGTATTCGGCTAGGACTCTTGTTATCCTAGGCCTCTGGTGCATTACATAAACCGAGGCCAGGCTAGTCGATAGATATACAACAACAATCATACCATATGCTAGCTTCTAGGGTTTAGCCTCTCCGATCTCGTGGTAGATCAACTCTTGTACTAATCATATTGTCAAGAATAATCAAGCAGGACGTAGGGTTTTACCTCCATCAAGAGGGCCCGAACCTGGGTAAAACATCGTGTCCCCTGTCTCCTATTACCATCCGCCTTAGACACACAGTTCGGGACCCCCTACCCGAGATCTGTCAGTTTTGACACCGACACCCCTCCTCTCCCATTTCCCTCTGGCCACGCTGCTCCGCCGGCTGGCCCTGCTACCGCGTCGCGCCCATGGCCGCGCTCCGCATGCGCCTTGCCCTGTGCGCCGCCCGCGCATCGTGACCCCCTCCCCGTGCACGCTTCGCTCGCCGCTTGTTTCTACTGTTGCTTCAGCTGCGTTCCACCGCACTCGCGCCGCCCTTGCCCCACCGTTGGACGTGCTCCGACCGCCACTGCGCACCCGCGCGCGCCCGCACTTGCCCTGGAACCCCGCCACACCTCCCTGCTCCGCCGCTCGCCGCACTGGCTCTGACGCGTGCACGCCGCACGCACACGCGCCCTCGATATGCCTCTCCTCCTGCTGCAGCTTCCACGGTGCGCAAGTGCACCCCGCCATTTCCGCGCACGGTTGCAGCCTCTCGCGCACCCGGCCTCGCCCACTCGCGTACACGGATACACCCCGTCGCACCTACCACCTCGGCTCCACCGCACCAGGCCACGCGGGCGCCGCCCCTTGCTTGTTGCCGCTGCTCCACGCCGGCGCCCAACGGCGCCCGTTCGGCCCCCACCCGGGTCGGGCGCCAGCCTGCCCTGGCGCCTCCACTGGTTTGGGCAGGCACCCAAACGGGCTGACTCCCGCAGCGCCATTCGCCCGATGCCCGGCGCCCGTTAGGCCCTATGGGCCTATGACAAACGGGGCCCACCCCCAAAACGTTTAAAAAAGAATTAAAAATAATAATATAATTAATTAATTAAAGAATTAATTAACCCAATTAATTTTGATTAATTAAATAAACAACTAATTAAACTAATTAATCATGATTAGTTAGTCTAGTCAATGACGAACGGGACCCACACGTCAGTTTAACCAGTCAACACCCCTATTGATTGCTGACGTCATGCTGACATCAGCATGCACTGTTCTGGATAGTGTTGAATTAAAATAATTAAATGCTAAAAATGATTTAAATCTTTTAAAATCAATATAAAATAAACCGTAGCTCGGATGGAAAAACTTTGTACATGAAAGTTGCTCTGAACGACGAGATGAATCCGGATGCGCAGCCCGTTCGTCCGAACACGCAACTTTCCTCTCTGATTCATCTGTCCTAAAATGCGAAACACTGGGGATATTTTCCCAGATGTTTCCCCCCTTCACCGGTATCACCTCATACCGCGTTAGGGCACACCTAGCACCGCTACTTGTCATGTCATGCATCATTATGCATCTATTTTCATTGTATTCATTGTTTCTTTCCCTCTTCTCTCCGGTAGACTACGAGATTGACGCCACTGCTGGTTCCCCGATCGACTACGCTGTTGATGACCCCTCCTTCTTGCCATAGGAACCAGGCAAGCCCCCCCTTGATCACCAGATATCTCCTACTCTTCTCTCTATTGCTTGCATTCGAGTAGTGTAGCATGTTACTGCTTTCCGTTAATCCTATCCTAATGCATAGCCTGTCATTGTTGCTACAGTTATTGATACCTTACCTGCAATCCTAAATGCTTAGTATAGGATGCTAGATTATCATTAGTGGCCCTACATTCTTGTCCATCTGCCATGCTATACTATCGGGACGTGATCACTCGAGAGGTGATCACGGGTATATACTTATATACATATTATATGATACCTGTGGTGACTAAAGTCGGGTCGGCTCGTAGAGTACCCGCGAGTGATTCACGGATTGGGTCCGAAAGGACGTTTGTCCCGACGGCCCTTTGAGTGAATCTTTGTGGCAGAGCGACAGGGTAGGTTGAGACCACCTAGGAGAGAGGTGGGCCTGGCCCTGGTCGGCGTCCGCGGTTATTTCATAATAACACTTTTAACGAGATCTGGGTATTTGATCTGAGTCTGGCCACTTGCCTATATGCACTAACCAACTACGCGGGAACAGTTATGGGCACTTGACGTCGTGGTATCATCCGAAGCCTTCGTGACGTCAGCGACCGAGCGACGCTCGCCGGATTGGACTGGAACGCCTGCTCTTGTATTAGGGAGGCTAGGTCTGTTTCCGGCTGCCCACGCAACATGCAGGTGTGCAATGGGCGATGGGCTCAGACCCTTCCGACATAGGATTTAGACTGGCGTGCTGAACTCTTTGTTGTGCCTAGGTGGGGCTGCGACGTGTTGATCTTCCGAGGCCGGGCATGACCCAAGAAAGTGTTTCCATACAAAGGGGATCGAGCGTGTTGGGAAATGTGGTGCACCCCTGCAGGGAAGTTTATCTATTCAAATAGCCGTGTCCCTCGGTAAAAGGATGACCCGGAGTTGTACCTTGACCTTATGACAACTAGAACTGGATACTTAATAAAACACACCCTTCCAAGTGCCAGATACAACCGGTGATCGCTCTCTCACAGGGCGACGAGGGGAGGATCGCCGGGTAGGATTATGCTATGCGATGATACTTGGTGAACTTACCATCTACTATCTTCTACATGCTGTAAGATGGAGGTTGCCATAAGCGTAGTCTTCGATAGGACTAGCTATACCCCTCTTATTCCGGCATTCTGCAGTTCAGTCCACATATGCTACCCCCTTTTCCAGTTGATACCAATGCATACATATGTAGTGTAGCTCCTTGCTTGCTAGTACTTTGGATGAGTACTCACGGTTGCTTTGCTCCCCCTTTTTCCCCTTTCTATACCTGATTGTTGCGACCAGACGATGGAGTCCAGGAGCCAGATGCCACCGTCGACGATGACTCCTACTACACTGGAGGTGCCTACTACTACGTGCAGGCCGCTGACGATGACCAGGAGTAGTTTAGGAGGATCCCAGACAGGAGGCATGCGCCTCTTTCGATATGTATCCCTGTTTGTGCTAGCCTTCTTAAGGAAAACTTGTTTAACTTCTGTCTGTACTCAGATATTGTTGCTTCCACTGACTCGTCTATGATCGAGCTCTTGTATTCAAGCCCTCGAGGCCCCTGGCTTGTAATATGATGCTTGTATGAATTATTTTATTTGTAGAGTTGTGTTGTGATATCTTCCCGTGAGTCCCTGAACTTGATCGTACACGTTTGCATGTATGATTAGTGTACTATTGAATCGAGGGTGTCACATTATGCCTATTCTCTCTTATTTTACAAGGTCTACATGAAGAGGGAGAATGCCGGCAACTGGGATTCAGGGCTGGAAACGGAGCAAATATTAGAGACCTATTCTGCACAGCTCCAAAAGTCCTGAAACTTCACGAAAGTCCTTTTTGGAATTAATAAAAAATATTGAGCGGAGAAAGTTCCAGAGGGGGGCCACACCCTGGCCACGAGGGTGGGGGCGCGCCCCCTGCCTCGTGGGCCCCTGGTGGCCCTCCGATGCCCATCTTTTGCTATATGAGGTCTTTCGTTGAGGAAAAAATCATAAGCAAGCTTTCAGGAAGAAACTCCGCCGCCACGAGGCAGAAACAATCTAAGGCTCTGGCAGAGCTGTTCTACCGGGGAAACTTCCCTCCTGGAGGGGGAAATCATCACCATCGTCATCACCAATGATCCTCTCATTGGGAGGGGGTCAATCTCCATCAACATCTTCACCAGCACTATCTCATCTCAAACCCTAGTTCATCTCTTGTATCTAATCTTTGTATCCAAACCTTAGATTGGTACTTGTGGGTTGCTAGTAGTGTTGATTACTCCTTGTAGTTAATGCTAGTTGGTTTATTTGGTGGAAGATCATCTGTTCAGATCCATTATGCATATTAGTACCCCTCTGATTATGAACATGAATATTCTTTGTGAGTAGTTACGTTTTTTCCTGAGGACATGGGAGAAGTCTTGCTATTAGTAGTCATGTGAATTTGGTATTCGTTCGATATTTTGATGAGATGTATGTTGTCATCCCTCTAGTGGTGTCATGTGAAAATCGACTACATGACACTTTACCATTGTTTGGGCCTAGAGGGAGGCATTGGGAAGTAATAAGTAGATGATGGGTTGCTAGAGTGACAGAAGCTTAAACCCTAGTTTATGCGTTGCTTCGTAAGGGGCTGATTTGGATCCATATGTTTCATGCTATGGTTAGGTTTACCTTAATACTTCTGTTGTAGTTGCGGATGCTTGCAATAGGGGTTAATCATAAGTGGGATTCTTGTACAAGTAAGGATAGTACCCAAGCACCGGTCCACCCACATATCAAATTATCAATGTACCGAACGTCAACCATATGAACGTGATGAAAACTAACTTGACGATAATTCCCATGTGTCCTCGGGAGCACTTTACTTCATATAAGAGTATGACCAGGCTTGTCCTTTGCTACAAAAAGGATTGGGCCATCTTGTTGCACCTTATTTACTTCTATTACATGCTACTCATTACAAATTACCCTACCACAAAACTATCCGTTACCGATAATTTCAGTGCTTGCAGAGAATACCTTGCTGAAAACGGCTTATCATTTCCTTCTGATCCTCGTTTGGTTCGCCACTCTTACTTATCGAAAAGGCTACGATAGATCCCCTACACTTGTGGGTCATCGGTACTATCTACATGGGGGTTGAAGCCGACGACTGGGAACTCTCAGATGTAAAAAACGGCCGCACATGAGGATAAAACTCTTCATAAAGGAAGGAATATATTACAAAAGACTTAATGCTTAATAAAAATTCCCGAACAGTTCAGACTCGTTCGTTCGAACACTACATTCTTAGAGCATTGGCCTTCTACAAGGTGAGCACCTTTTAGTACGTCGTCAAAATAGCCATCCGGTGTGCGATAGTCCTTGCTTTCGGGCGGACCCTCAACTGCCACCTTTTCGGCCTTCATTTTCACCCAATGCATCTTAACACGGGCGAAGGCCATTCGCACTCGTTCTATGCAGGACAACCTATTAACGGAATTTGGGGCAGCGCATCGACGAGACGTTGCTCAAGGCCGAAGTAGCTGTCCGGAATGACCTCAGTCAGCCACAACCGGACTATGACGTCCTTCATGGCCGCGCTGGATATCTTATGCAGCTCCGCCCACTGTGCCATCTGGTCATTTAGCAGTGCAGGACGCTCCTGCCCTGCAAACTACAACCAGAAAAGCTTCTCCATTGCGTACCCTTCCTGGCCCGGAAGAAGTGGGCAGCGTCTGCAGCACTCTTCGGCAGATCCGCATATGCGTCTGAAGAACTCCATAGTCGATTAAGCAAGGCATACCCCCGATCCCCAAATTTAGGCTGTGACGGAAAAAGGCTTACCAGCCACTATCTGTTCGGCTTGACGGATTTCCTTGCGCACCGCACGGGATTCGGACCGTGCCTCCTTGGCGTCTTGAAGGGCCTTAGCGATTTCGGTCCCCTTCGCCTTATTTTCCCCTTCTAAGGACTCGCACTTGCAGGCGGTGTCCTTGAGCCTCTGCTCCACCTCGGTCACCCGTTCCTCAAAACAGCGCCGAGCAGCCTGTTCGGCCATTAAATCCACAGCCGCTTCATCAGTAGCCGCCTTGCTTACCCTAGCCTGCACCTTGGCTTGGGTAAGCTCACCCCTGAGGGTTTCAACCGCGACAGCACCATCTACACAAACACACACATTGCAACTCTGGAAATCCCATAGAATACGGACATAAATAGGCATAACACTAGAGTATCTCATACCTTGCGCCTGGTCGAGTCACTTGTTAACAAGGACTAGATCCTCATCAGCCCACTCTAGTTTCCGTTTGAGTTCGGGAATTTCCACTGATTGGGCAGTCATTGCTAACAAGGAGGCATGTTTTTAATCCAAATGAAATAGCATGTTACCACCTGATAACTGACCATTGATCCTCTGCTCGCTTTTCTTTCAAAGACCGAACAGAGTCTCAGGGGCTACTGTCTATATACAGGCATATTTCTTGGAAGAATGATTAAAAATATTATATTGCGTACCTCGAAGCCTGCTAGCAGGCTGGAGAAGGCTTCGTTCAGCCCGCTCTTGGCGGACAGAATCTTTTCAGCCACCGTACCCATCAGGATGCAGTGCTGGTCCAGGATGGATGCACTTTGCAGTGCGTCCATCGTGGTATTCGGCGCCTCCTGAAAAACAGAGGACGCTACTCCCCCTTTCCTTGCAGGGGGGTTGTCGGTATCAAAACCGGCGGATCTCGGGTAGGGGGGTCCCGAACTGTGCGTCTAAGGCGGATGGTAATAGGAGGCAGGGGACACGATGTTTTACCCAGGTTTGGGCCCTCTTGATGGAGGTAAAACCCTACGTCCTGCTTGATTATTCTTGAAAATATGAGTAGTACAAGAGTTGATCTACAATGAGATCGGAGAGGATAAACCCTAAAAGCTAGCCTATGGTATGATTGTATGTTGTCCTACGGACTAAAACCCTCCGGTTTATATAGACACCGGAGGGGGCTAGGGTTACACAAGGTCGGTTACAAAGGAGGAAATATACATATCCTTATTGCCTAGCTTGCCTTCCACGCCAAGTAGAGTCCCATCCGGACACGGGACGAAGTCTTCAATCTTGTATCTTCATAGTCCAATAGTCCGGCCAAAGGACATAGTCCGGCTGTCCGAAGACCCCCTAATCCAGGACTCCCTCAGTAGCCCCTGAACCAGGCTTCGTTGACGATGAGTCCGGCGCGCAGTGTTGTCTTCGGCATTGCAAGGAGGTTTCCTCCTCCGAATACACCACAGAAGAGTCTGAATACAAGGATAGTGTCCGACCCTGCAAAATAAGTTCCACATACCACCATAGAGAGAATAATATTTCCACAAATCCAATCTGTTGACACGTTTTGGCAGCATGACATCATGCCATGGCCCGGTAATTATTCGAACCGTTTTTTCCTTAACCTGCTCCGCACATAACGCGAGGCGGTTTCTTGGCACGTCTTGTCAAAGCAGAGATCGCGTTCCCCTCATTACGGGATTCTCATCAATACGGACGTGGGTAACCCAACCGTGCCTAGGACTCCTAGGTTTTAGGCAAGTCCCAAACGGCCACGAGGAGGACGCTTGATATTCACCCTCTTTATAAAGGGACAAGGCTTTTATTTCTTCCCTCCCGTGCTCAATCGAATCCTTCCCCCGCCTCGAGTTCTAACACCCAAAGCCCAGGTCAGGTGCTTCGGACCTTCAATCATGTCCGGATCCAGCCTTCAAGGCCGGTGGATGCCTTCCTCCGTCACGGAGGAGGATATCAAGAAGTTGAGGGAGGCCAGATACCTGACCGCCGAAATTTCACATAGGCTGCCTGCCCGAGGGCAGGTCATCCCTACTCCCGAACCCAACGAGAGCATTATGTTCGTCTCCCACTTCCTCCTAGGACTAGGCCTCGCTCTGGATCCCTTTGTTAGGGGTCTTATGTTTTATTACGGGCTGGATTTTCACGACCTAGCCCCGGATTCCCTCCTTCACATCTCGTCATTTATTGTCGTTTGTGAGGCCTTCCTCCGCATTACCCCTCACTTCGGCCTATGGCTCAAGACCTTTGATGTGAAGCCGAAGATGGTCGAGGGGCAGTACGCAGCATGCGGAGGTGCTCTAATAAGAAAAATTGCTGGCGCTCCATGGCCGAAGGGCTCCTTTCCAAAGGTGTCCGGATTGTGGCAACGGGAGTGGTTTTACGTCACAGCTCCCCAAAGTGCCAAGTGGGTAGCCGCCCCCACCTTTCGCTCGGGCCCTCAGCCACAACTGATGTCATGGATCAGCAGGGGGCTGAGCTGGGGCCCAGCCAAGGACGTGCCCATACTGCAGAGCCGCATCCGAGATCTCTTCGCGGGAGATTTCAGTCTGATTATGGCAATGCAAGTCATGCTGGTTCGTCGAGTCTAGCCTTGCAAACGTCGGCCCCTCCGCATGTGGGAATTCAACCCAGAAGGACCGCGCACTATTTAGAATTTCCCCAGCCTGACGCACTAGGAGATGTACAAATCATTCTTCGGACCCCAAATAGAGTGTCCAGACACTACCGAGGACGTGGGCCTGAGCAGTAACCGCACCACGGCCCAAGTAAGTAATCCCATGGCCGAACACAGTCCTTTTATTTATCATGACATCATTCTGAAGAATCGCTCTTTTACCAGGACTGGATAACAAAGGCGAAGATGATCCAGTGTTCGGCCCCCCTTCTTGAAGTCTTGGACAATCTGGTGCTGGAAAAATGCTCGAGCCAGCACCTTGCCTGGTGCCCTCAAAGGAAGATGAAGGGGGAATAAAGAGGGCGAAAGCAGGAATCCACCGCTACCTATTACAACCGAGGGAGTGAGCGCCTCCGTGAGGGAGGTCAACCCATGGGAAGAATATGACATTCTCTCGCCCCGGGGGAGGAAGAGGGCTACCTCTGAAGATCCGGAAACCAAGGTTTCCAAACGGGAGAAGAAACCTCTACCAGAGGGTCCTGCCTCGAAGGGTGCTCTTGCTGCACAATGTCCGCGCAGGGATCAGCCCTCTAACGAGCTGTAAGTAATCAAAAAGTACTTCATTAGTGAAGATATCCTACCTTACTTCTGAGGAAAATAACCGAAGCATTTATCTTGCAGTTCGGATCTTAGCCCTTCTCAGCAGAGCTCGTCTTCAGGGGATCTTCTTACGGAGATGATGGAGAGCGAAACGCCTCCCCCGGACTCCCCAGCTCAAGAAGCGGGCGACCTTGAAGTGTCATCACGGAGGGTCTCTCCAGATCCGGCGTGGCGAGAAGATAATCCTATGGCCACCCGAAGTCCCCAGTATCCGTCTCTTGAAGAGAGCAACCAAAAGAGTCCGGCACCGTCTGGTATGCGGTCGGACGTACTGAGGGATCTGCTAGAGCGAGCGACTATCTTAGAAGAACACCATACATTGATGGGTACGGTGATTAAAAGGATTTCGTCTGCCGAAAGTGGGTTGCATGAAGCCTTTATGAGTCTACTGATGGGTTTTGAGGTACGTGAAATGATGTACATTTTTTACAGTACCGTACATTTTAAGGTGTGCCCTGTGTAGATAGTAGCCCCTGAGACTCCGGTTGTCGTCGATAACGTGGCTGTCGGTGTCAAAACCGGTGGATCTCGGGTACGGGGTCCCGAACTGTGCGTCTAGGCCGGATGGTAACAGGAACAAGGGACACGAAGTTTTACCCAGGTTCGGGCCCTCTCGATGGAGGTAAAACCCTACGTCCTGCTTGATTAATATTGATGATATGGGTAGTACAAGAGTAGATCTACCACGAGATCGAGGAGGCTAAACCCTAGAAGCTAGCCTATGGTATGATTGTTGATGTGTACGTTGTCCTACGGACTAAAACCCTCCGGTTTATATAGACACCGGAGAGGGTTAGGGTTACACAAAGTCGGTTACAATGGTAGGAGATCTTCATATCCGTATCGCCAAGCTTGCCTTCCACGCCAAGGAAAGTCCCTTCCGGACACGGGACGGAGTCTTCAATCTTGTATCTTCATAGTCCAGGAGTCCGGCTGAAGGTATAGTCCTCTATCCGAACACCCCCTAATCCAGGACTCCCTCAGTAGCCCCCGAACCAGGCTTCAATGACGATGAGTCCAGCGCGCAGATTGTCTTCGGCATTGCAAGGCGGGTTCTCCTCCAAATTCCGTGTACCTGTTGAATAAAGTCCGGTTTCTTGTAGATGTTTGCGCTCGCTGGCTTCTGCGCCCAATAATGGCCGGCCGCTTCCCACGTGTCAAAAGAATATGAAAAGTCTAAGTGTTTTTACATTCACACCCCTAGCCGCGTAAAGGAGCTCCCCATTTAAGGGGACGAGGATTTAGATCCAATCCACACCTTCTCCGCTCCGCGAGTGTTCATCAGAGCACATCCGACAAAGGTCCATTCCACCATGGCCAGCCGTCGCAACTCCTCCCCTCGCCCTTCCAGCCCTAAGCTTGGATATTGGGAGAGATGTTCCATCCCGCATAGTGAGCTAGTGACGCTTCAGACCAAGGGATTTCTCCCCCTGCCTATATGGCCCCGATTCGAGCCGGTCTTGCTGTCTACAACGGCGGAGAGCAAGCATAGAATGCCCCTAATCCCTCCAAAGGAGAGCGGGTGTGCCTCGTCCCTTACTTAATAAGGGGCTCGGATTTCCAATCCATCCATTTCTCCGGGGGCTGCTGGAGTTCTACGACCTCCAGCTACATCATCTCACGCCTGCTTCAGTATTGCATATCGCGGGCTTTGTAGCCCTCTGCGAGCTGTTTTTGGGTGTTGAAGCTCATTTCGGATTGTGGAAGGAGCTATTTTGCCTCGTGCCCCGTTCCAAGAAGGGGTCAATGTATCAAGTGGGCAGAGCCGAAGTGTGGCGCATCGCCGGGACCGGATATCTATCCGGAACCCCAAAGAAGGCGTCCGAAGACTGGCCCTCGGAATGGTTTTATATAGAAGACGTCCCGCTGCCGGATCCTGTCCGGATCGGCCTCCCTGAATTCAACAGTGCTCCCTTAAAGAAGCGCCTAAGCTGGCGCCCACGGAGCCCTCAGAGGGAAAGTGGCAGGGACATCATTTACCTGATGGGCCGAATAAGATTGTTAGCCCATTCCGGACTAACCATGATCGGGGTTATGGCTGAATGCGTTATGCGGGGGGTGCAGCCGCTTCAGTATAGAAGCCACCCCATGTGGGACTTCAACGGGGAGGACGACGCCACCCGCTACGGTCGTAAGGGGCCGGATTCAGCTGCCGCTCTACTAAAGATCTTGTCCACTTTGTATAAGGGAGAAGAGGAGGAATTTCTCCGCGCAACCCTCAGGGTGGATTCTCCATGCACAATCCCCCGAGCTGGGTAAGCGGCCTATTTACTTGTCCATCCATTTTGTATTCCCATTGTTAAATATTCAGTCTGACGACTTTAACGTAGGAACTACGCCGGGCTGTTAAGGAAATAAGCAGCCCTCCTCCACAACCCGAGGACCCAGGACGGTCCCTCGACCCGGCCTCTCAAGAGGATCCGGACATATCTGTGGAGCTGATTGATGGAGTGTTCCATCAATTGAGCAAGGACAACGCCTTGGTGGCCATTACGGCCGATTACCCAGGGCTAATCCTGACGCCCCAAGTACCTGAGATCGAAGTCCCAGTACCCCGAATAGGTGTCCGCCCACTCGTGTTAAGTTTCCTAATTGCAACCAAACTTTGCAGGGGAGGTTTTTAAGGCGGAAGGCCGAACCTGCGGCGACAAGCCAACGAGGGGCCGTAGGGCCCCGCGGGCAAAAAAGAAGTGCAGTCCGGATGGAGGCATCAACGCAAAGGTGTGGCGCCCCCCTTATCGCAGGCGTTATACCTTCGAGGCATATTGACACTTGCGCTCTTTTCAGGACAAAGAGACCTTGCCGGACTATATCCGGAGAGGCTGCCAATCGCGCCTCCACCAGCTAGGCTCCAAAGCCTGGTCCGGAGGCGGAGGCGAACGCAAGGCGCGCGCCAGACGCTCCTCCGACGGAGGATGTGGACGGGTTGTCTGCCACTAACTCTGAGGTGGAGAGTGCCATGAACCACAGGCATCGCCGGACAATTCTTCGTGACGCTTGTTTCTCCCAAGGGGCGTTAGATGCCTTCAACTCGGGAGATGCGTACCTCCGTGCCGCTCAAAATGGTCTAGCCAGAGCCACGGAGTAGTATGTAAAAGACATACGGGTAAGAAAATTCTGGTAATTATATATATATACCAGTAACCCCCAAGACTTGAAATAGTTAGAATAACTGACTTAAGGATCATTTGTTATGCAGGTTCTTACAGAAAAGAATTCCCTACTGTCCAAGGAGCTAGAAGAGTGCAAAGCCCAACTTGAGGCCGCACTAGCCGCCGGCAGGGGAGCCCAAGGAGACCCCCTCTATAATATATACTTCGAAAGATAAGTATTTTGTGAAGCATAATGGGTGCGAATCTGACAAATGAAATTGCAGATGGCGTCGGATTGAATCGAAAAGGCAACACCTCCTACGCCAGCTAAAGGCTGGTGAGAAGTGCTGACAAAGGTGAGGCGGGAGAAGAACGATCTCCAAGATGCCAACACCAAGCTGGGCGTCGAGCTGAAAGATGTTCGTGCCCAGCTGTCAGACTCCGTGAAGGAGAATCAGCGGCTTCGGCGCGGCATATTTAGTAAGTGCTTGAACGAACCTTTTGAAAGAAAGTTCGGCGGGGAAGTCGACTAACAGAGCAATGTCTGTAGGTGTGCTAACAGGTCGTCCTGCAGAGGAGATGCCCGGTTCTACGGGTGACCTTCTTCCCGAGCTCTCGCAACTGCTCGATCGAGTTCGGCAGGCGATGCAAGGCGTCGCCCAGGCCCTGTGGCCATCCGTCTCCATGACTGAAGGTCTTGGAGAGCTTGCGGAGAAGCTAAAGGAAGCATGGCGGCGCTTCCGATTGTGGAAGATAGCAGCCTGCCGTCAAGGCGCTAGGGAGGCCTGGGCCATGGTGAAGACGCGGTACGCAAAG
Source organism: Triticum urartu (assembly GCF_003073215.2). NCBI lineage: Eukaryota > Viridiplantae > Streptophyta > Magnoliopsida > Poales > Poaceae > Triticum > Triticum urartu. The sequence goes on from NC_053023.1 coordinate 671,524,125, forward strand.
GCTGACCCCAACCACATGGCCGAGGTCGGTCCTGTAGGGCCCGATGGGAAGGAGATCCCTGTAAGCTTAGTATACGGCCAAGTAGAGTTGGCCGCAAAGTATTCCCAGCAGGACTGTAAATTAGACAGCCTGTTAGATGGTATTGAAGAGGAATACAATCCAGTCAAAATGACTATGTAATTTAATTGACATTTATAATGCCTTCTAGCCGGATTGTAGATCATTTGTCATGGCCGACCTTTTTGCTTCAGCCTCGGGACCTGACGGTCCGGAGTGTGTCCGAATTCCCATGCGGTTATATAGAGAACCGGGGAATGCATGGAGACCAGGCGTAGGGGTCATTAGTGCGTGAACAGACAAGTGCCCGACTAGTTATGTTATATTACATGGTTAGTAAGAAACATCTTCCAGGGAGAATAGTTCCGTTAGGGGTTCCTTTCCCTGGGAGGCATGCCCTAAGGTGCATGTCCATGCTGCGAAAAGAAACGCAGGAAAAACATCTGGGGCGTATACATAAAAAAAGGATCATCTTTAGTTCACCGACCGAATATTCCCTTAAGAACGCTAGCTTTCGGCTTCACCCAGTCTGAGGTACACGTCCGGCTGACCCGGCAGTAACAATCGCAGAGGTGCTCCCTTTACCACCTAGCCGAACAATCGGGAACGTAGGGGTAAGCACAGGAGCCAGGCAACCCAGCTTGGCCAAAACTTAAGTCATATCGATGCATATAATGGTGAATAAAAGGTACATGCGGAAGTGTGACACATGTGTTGGGCATGAAGCCCGTATGAATAAGCTTCTGTTTAAAGAAGCCCCCAGGTTTAATGAGCGCGGATAGCGCGTCACTTTATGAGCCTTTAGAGGCTATAAGAGAGAGAGAAGAGAAGAAATGTAAGACAGAAAATATATAAAAAATGGACAGAGGAAGGAGACGAACACAGAGTCCGGTGCTAGGCATAGAATCTTCGGAGACGGGCTGCGTTCCATGGGTTTGGCTCGAGTCGGTTATCCGATGCATCCCGCAGGCGGTACGCTCCACCCGTCAAGACTTGGTCAATTATGAAGGGACCTCCCACTTGGGCTTGAGTTTGTCCTTTTTCTTGTCCGGTAGTCGTAGAACTAATTCGCCAACGTTGTAATTTTTGGCCCGTACTTCTCTGCTTTGGTATCTTCGAGCCTGCTGTTGATAGAATGCGGAACGGGCTTTTGCCACGTGACACTCCTCCTCCAATGCATCCAAGCTGTCCTGCCGATCGAGATCGGCTTCTCTTTCTTCGTACATGCGCACTCGAGGTGAGTCATGAATTATATCGCAAGGCAAAACTGCCTCTACGCCGTACACCATAAAGAAAGGTGTGTATCCGGTGGTGCGATTCGGTGTGGTCCACAGTCCCCAGAGTACGGAGTCGAGCTCCTCTACCCAGTGCATGTTAGATTCCTTGAGGGGCCTCACTAATCTGGGTTTGATGCTGCTCATGATAAGACCATTTGCACGTTCGACCTGGCCGTTAGTTTGTGGGTGATAGACGGAAGCATAATCGAGCTTGATGCCCATGTTTTTGCACCAGATTTTTACCTCGTCGGTCGTGAAGTTCGTGTTGTTATCAGTGATGATGCTGTGGGGGACGCCGTAACAGTGTACAACCCCGGATATAAAGTCTATCACCGGTCCGGATTCGGCCGTCTTAACAGGCTTGGCTTCTATCCATTTGGTGAACTTATCCACCATGACCAGTAAGTATTTTTTCTTGTGGGTTCTGCCTTTAAGGGGTCCAACCATGGCAAGCCCCCAGACCGCGAAGGGCCAAGTAATGGGGATAGTTTGGAGGGTGGTGGGTAGCATATGGCTTTGGTTTGCAAAGAGCTGGCAACCGGTGCATCATTGGACTAAGTCCTGAGCGTCTGCCCAGGCCGTCGGCCAATAAAAGACTGTACGGAAGGCCTTGCTTACAAGGGACCGGCTGCAGCATGATGACCGCCGAGTCCGGCATGAATTTTAGCCAGGAGGTTCCGTCCCTCCTCTTCGGAGATGAACCTTTGAAGGACTCCGGTAGTGCTTTTCTTATAAAGCTCTCCCTCATGGACTCTGTAGGCTTTGGATCGCCGCACTATGCAGCGTGCCTCATTTTGGTCCTCGGGGAGTTCCTGCCTAGTAAGGTAGGCGAGGAATGGTTCTGTCCACGGGGCGATGACGGCCATTATTACGTGGGCTGAAGGTGTTATTTCATTGGCAGAGCCTCCGATTGTGTCAGAATGTTCGGTGTCGGGCAGTGCGGTTGGGTCCGGGCTGTTATTGTTCGGCTCCCCTTCCCATACTACGGATGGCTTGAACAGCCTTTCCAAGAAGATGTTGGGGGAGACTACATCGCGTTTTTCGCCGATGCATGCCAGGACATCTGCCGCCTGAGTATCTTCCCGGGCTATATGGTGAAATTCAAGCCCCTCGAACCGAGCTGACATTTTTAGGACGGCGTTGCGGTAAGCTGCCATTTTTGGATCCTTGGCATCGAAGTCTCCATTGATTTGGGATATTGCGAGGTTCGAGTCCCCGCGCACCTCTAGGCGTTGGATGCCCATGGATACTGCCATCCGGAGACCATGTAAAAGGGCCTCATATTCGGCTGCATTGTTGGAGTCTGTGTACATAATCTGTAGTACGTATTGAACTGTGTCTCCTGTGGGGGACGTCAAAATGACGCCAGCCCCCAGTCCGGCCAACATCTTGGAGCCGTCGAAATGCATGATCCAATTTGAATATGTGCCGTATTCTTTAGGGAGTTCGGCCTCCGTCCATTCTGCGACAAAGTCGGCCAAGACTTGCGACTTGATGGCTCATCGTGGCTTATAAGTTATGTCGAACAGGAGGAGCTCAATGGCCCATTTTGCAATCCGGCCTGTTGCGTCACGGTTGTTTATAATATCGTTAAGTGGTACTTCCGAGGCTACTGTTATTGAACACTCTTGAAAGTAGTGTCGTAGCTTCCGGGATGCCATGAATACCGCGTACGCAATATTTTGATAATGTGGGTACCGTGATTTGCAGGGAGTGAGGACAATGGACACGTAATAGACCGGCTTTTGAAGGGGGAATTTGTATCCGTCCGCTTCTCGTTCGACAACGAGCACTGCGCTTACAACCTGATGTGTTGCTGCAATGCATAATAGCATTTGTTCGCCAATGTTTGGTGCGGCCAGGACTGGGTTTGTTGCCAGTATGGCTTTTATTTCGTTGAGTCCGGCCGTGGTTGCATCCGTCCATTTGAAGTGTTCGGTGCGTCGAAGGAGGCGGTAAAGGGGTAGGGCCTTTTCTCCCAAGCGGGAGATAAAGCGGCTTAGAGCCGCCACGCATCCGGTTAACTTTTGTATTTGTTTGAGGTCCTTTGGGATATCCATTTGACAGAGCTCGGATCTTGGCTGGATTTGCTTCAATTCCTCTACCGGATACAATGAAGCCCAAGAGCTTTCCGGCTGGAACGCCGAAAACGCATTTTTCCGGGTTGAGCTTGATGTCGTATGTTCGGAGGTTATCAAATGTGAGCCTCAAGTCGTCTACTAGAGATTCAACATGTCTTGTTTTGACGACCACATCATCTACATATGCCTCCACTGTTTTGCCGATCTGGCTTGCCAGACATGTCTGAATCATGCGCTGATATGTTGCGCCGGCGTTTTTGAGCCCGAAGGGCATCGTGTTGAAGCAGAATGGCCCGTATGGTGTGATAAATGCCGTTGCGGCTTGGTCTGGTTCTGCCATCTTGATTTGATGGTAGCCAGAATATGCGTCGAGGAAACACAACGAATCGTGTCCTGCGGTAGCGTCGATAATTTGATCGATGCGGGGGAGGGGGAAGGGATCCTTTGGGCAAGCCTTGTTAAGGTCTTTAAAATCAACGCACAGGCGCCAGGATTTGTCCTTCTTTGGTACCATCACCAGGTTTGCTAGCCAGTCCGGATGTTTTATATCTCTGATGAATCCGGCCTCCAATAGCTTGGCTAGCTCCTCTCCCATGGCCTGTCTCTTAGGTTCGGAAAAACGCCGAAGAGCTTGTTTGACAGGTTTGAATCCTTTTAGGATATTTAAGCTGTGCTCGGCCAGCCTGCGTGGGATTCCTGGCATGTCTGAAGGGTGCCAGGCGAAAATGTCCCAGTTCTCACGTAGGAACTCTCGCATGCGGCGCATCGACATCAGGGTTTAACTGTGCCCCGATGGAAGCTGTTTTATTGGGGTCCGTTGGATGGACTTGGAATTTGACTATTTCGTCCGCCGGTTTAAAGGAGGTGGACTTGGATCTTTTGTCGAGTACCACATCGTCCCTATTCACCGTAGAGCACAGCGCAGTCAGTTCCTCAGCCGCTAGGGCTTCGGATAGTGCCTCGAGGGCCAGTGCGGCTGTCTTGTTTTTGGCGCGGAGTGCTATGTCCGGATCACTAGAGAGAGTGATGATCCTGTTAGGACCGGGCATCTTGAGCTTCATGTACCCGTAATGTGGTATTGCTTGGAAGATTGTAAATGCTTCCCGCCCTAGCAGAGCGTGATAACCGCTTCTGAACGGAGCCACCTGGAACGTGACCTCTTCGGGCCTGTAATTATCCGGCGTGCCGAACACCACATCTAGTGTGATTTTTCCTGTACAACACGCTTCCTAATTGGGGATTATTCCTCTAAAGGTTGTGCTGCTTCGCTCAATGCGGTTCCAGACTATTTCCATTTTTTGAAGGGTCTCCTCATAAATGAGGTTCAATCCGCTGCCGCCGTCCATGAGTACCTTGGTAAGACGAAAGCCGTCCACTATTGGACTGAGGACCAATGCGGCTGGTGCTCGGGCTGTTCGGAATTTAGGTTCATCACTGGCGTTAAAGGTAATAGCCGTGTCACTCCATGGGTTTATTGTTGCTACTTGGTAGACTTCGGCAAGGCTGCGGAGTGTCCTTTTTCGCATATTATTTGATGCGAAAGTCTCGAAGACTGTTAATACCGTATTGGTGTCTCTGGGGTGGCTTTCTGTGGCCTCTGGAATTAGGAGATTTTTTCCAATTTTGGCCACCTGCCGGAGTATCCAACATGCTCTGAGGCTGTGAGTTGGTGTGGCGTCCTCTATACTGTGAATTTTACAGGGTCCATTAAGCCATCCTTCCAGTACAGTTCCCTGCCCTGTAGAGGGTTTTTGCTTTTTAATGCTTGACCCGGGTGACTAGTGATGATGCACCCTTTTATTTTGGACTGGGTTTGTATTTAGGGCTGGATTGTCCCAAAACTTTAACACGGGCAAGGGCCATCCGCGAGCCTTCTATGCACGCCGACCTCTTCATCGCATTAATGCGCGGCACCGCACCAAGGAACTGCTGCACTAAGCTGAAATAGCTGTTCGGCTTTGGCTTTTCCGGCCATAGCTGATCCACGACAGACCTCATGGCGAGTCTGGACAACCTATTTAGTTCGGCCCATTCGGCTAGCTGATCAATCAATGGAAGCGGACGCTCTGGAACGTTGAATTGCGACCAAAACAGCTTGTCCACCTCACGATCTGTTTGACCTTGGAAGTATTTGGCCCAAGATTCGGAGGCCGAAGAGTTTCCGAACTCTGAAGTTCGGATTCTTGGATGTTATCCAACGAATCCGGCCCGTTGCCTGATCCTAAGCTCAGGTCTTGAGTTACATCCTCCTCTCCGCGGGTATCCGGCTTGGAGGGGTCAGGAATTCGGATGTAGCTAGTCCTTAAAATAGATGAAAGGTCGCCGCACTGCGCCTCTACCACGGCAACGTGGTGGGTGACTTGGGGAGAGTTAATTTCTCTTAGATCGGGTTTAAGCCCAACCTAGTCGTAATCCGTAGCGCCCCCCAGGGCGGCGATGCGATCCAAGAGCTCGTTTACGGAAGAGAGCTCCATCGGATCTAGCTGCTCGACGAGCTCCGAGCTAATGTGTAGGTTGCTTTTGATGACCCGAGAAGTCACCGTCGGTGCAACAGCCGAACAGGTGGTCATGAGGAAACCACCTAGCCGGAGGGTTTGGCCGACAGCCAAGGCTCCCTTAGCAACGGCGCCGTCTTTGAAGATGGGAGAAGGCATCCTTCCTGATTGTGACGGCACAGAGGAACCCTCAATGAAAGCACCAATGTCGGTGTCAAAACCGGCGGATCTCGGGTAGGGGGTCCCGAACTGTGCGTCTAGGCCGGATGGTAACATGAGGCAGGGAACACGATGTTTTACCCAGGTTCGGGCCCTCTTAATGGAGGTAAAACCCTACGTCCTGCTTAATTAATATTGATGATATGGGTAGTACAAGAGTAGATCTACCACGAGATCAAGGAGGCTAAACCCTAGAAGCTAGCCTATGGTATGATTGTTGTGTATGGAGTTGATTGCCTATGGACTACAACCCTCTGGTTTATATAGACACCGGATAGGGTTAGGGTTACACAGAGTCGGTTACAATGGTAGGAGATCTTGAATATCCGCATCGCCAAGCTTGCCTTCCACGCCAAGGAAAGTCCCATCCGGACACGGGACGAAGTCTTCAATCTTGTATCTTCATAGTCCAGGAGTCCGGCTGAAGGTATAGTCCGGCTACCCGAACACCCCCTAATCCAGGACTCCCTCAACGGCCCTCTCCGGCGGAGCTCCGGAACAGGCCCCAAGATGGGATCTCATGAATACAGAAAGTTGCGGCGGTGGAATTAGGTTTTTGTCTCCTGTTCTGATCGTTTGGGGGTACGTAGGTATATATAGGAGGAAGGAGTACGTCGGTGGAGCTTTGAGGGGCCCACGAGGCAGGGGGCGCGCCCTAGGGGGGGCGCCCCCACCCTCGTGACCGCCTCTCTGATGCCTTGGCGTAGGGTCCAAGTCTCCTGGATCACATTTGGTGAGAAAATCACGTTCCCGAAGGTTTCATTTCGTTTGGACTCCGTTTGATATTCCGTTTCTTCGAAACACTAAAATAGGCAAAAAACAACAATTCTGGGCTGGGCCTCCGGTTAATAGGTTAGTCCCAAAAATAATATAAAAGTGGAAAATAAAGCCCAATATAGTCCAAAACAGTAGATAATATAGCATGGAGCAATCAAAAATTATAGATACGTTGGAGACGTATCAGTGACGAAGTCATTGTCTTTAGTGTTGAAGATGGACTTGGCAACGTAGGCTGTAGCCAGACTTGCAATGCCAGAATCGGACTCCTCCTCAGACTCCACCTCTGCCTCCTCAGAAGCAGACTCCTCCTCTGAATCCATTTCCTTGCTAACAAACGCACGAGCCTTGCCAGATGAGCTCTTCTTGTGTGATGAAGACTTTGAGGAAGACTTGGAAGAAGACTTTGAGTATTTCTTCTTCTTCTTCTTGTCGTCAGAATCATATTCCTGGCTCTTCTTCTTCTTCTTCTTCTTCTTCTTGTTCTCATTGTCCCACTGCGGACACTCAGAGATGTAGTGACCAGGTTTCTTGCACCTGTGGCATGTTCTCTTCTTGTAGTCATGAGCAGAAGCTTCATCATTTCTTGAGCTGGATCGTGAAGACTTTCTGAAGCCTTTCTTCTTGGTGAATTTTTGGAATTTCTTCACAAGCATAGCAAGCTCTCTTCCAATGTCTTCAGGATCATCAGAACTGCAGTCAGATTCTTCTTCAGATGAGGAAACAGCTTTTGCCTTCAAGGCACGAGTTCGGCCATAGTTGGGACCGTAGATATCTCTTTTCTTAGAAAGCTGAAACTCATGTGTGTTGAGCCTTTCAAGTATGTCAGACGGATCGAGTCTCTTGAAGTCAGGGCGTTCTTGAATCATCAGGGCTAGGGTGTCAAACGAGCTGACAAGTAATCTCAGGAGTGTCTTGACGATTTCATGCTTGGTGATCTCAGTAGCGCCAAGAGCTTGGAGCTCATTTGTGATGTCAGTAAGGCGATCAAATGTGAGCTGAATATTCTCATTGTTGTTTCCCTTGAAGCGGTTGAAGAGGTTGCGAAGGACACTGATCCTTTGATCTCTCTGGGTTGAGACGCCTTCGTTGACCTTGGAGAGCCAGTCCCAGACTAGCTTAGATGTTTCCAGAGCACTCACATGACCATACCACCCTTTAGTCAGATGACCACAAATGATGTTCTTCGCAGTGGAGTCTAGTTGAACGAACTTCTTGACATCAGCAGCGGTGACACCTTCACCAGCCTTGGGGACGCCATTATTGACGACATACCAGAGGTCGACATCAATGGCTTCAAGATGCATGCGCATCTTATTCTTCCAGTAGGGATATTCAGTTCCATCGAAGACGGGGCATGCAACGTAGACTTTGATTATCCCTGCAGTCGACATAGCTAAAACTCCAGGTGGTTAAACCGAATCACACAGAACAAGGGAGTACCTTGCTCTGATACCAATTAAAAGTGCTAGTGATCGACTAGAGGGGGGTGAATAGGCGATTTTTATGAAAATCTTCAATACATGGAAGTTTCGAAGACAATCGATAGAAATGAACCTATTAACATGCAACGGAAGGTAGACTACACTAGGCAAGCCATAGTCAAGTATTCAATGAAGTGAAAGCACAAAGACTAATAGCAGCTAGGTAGTATGGATCAGGATGGAAGACAGTATGAAGCCAATCAGAACAAGCAGTCACACAATGAAGACAAATAGATAATGCAAACAGGCAATGACTTCACAAGGACCAACTGTGAATAAAGAGATGGGAAGGATAGAACCAGTTGCTCGTTGAAGACAAGGATTTGTTGGACCAGTTCCAATTGCTGTGACAACTGTACGTCTAGTTAGGGAGGCTGAGATTTAACTCAGAAGACTGTGTCTTCACCTTATTCCCCTTGAGCTAAGGACACCCAGTCCTCGCCCAATCACTCTGGTAAGTCTTCAAGGGAGACTTCCAAACATTCACAGACTTCGTTCACCGGCGATCCACAATGACTCTTGGATGCTCAGAACGCGACGCCTAACCGGATGGAGGATTCACAGTCCTCAAGTGTAACAAGCCTTCAGATCACACAGACATGAAGACTCCAGTGATGCCTAACACTCTTTGGCTCTGGGTGTTTAGGGCTTTGTCCTCGCAAGGATTTCTCTCTCAAAGGCTTCGAGGTGGGTTGCTCTCAAACGACAAAAGTCGTGCACTATCTCTGAGCAGCCAACCAATTTATGGTGTAGGGGGTGGGCTATTTATAGCCACTAGGCAACCCGACCTGATTTGTCCAAAATGACCCTGGGTCACTAAGGAACTGACACGTGTTCCGACGGTCAGATTTCAAACACACGCGGAAACTTTACTTGGGCTACAAGTAAAGCTGACTCATCCAGCTCTGGATAAGATTTGCTCTCATTGTCTTCGCTCGAAGACATATGATTTTGGTTAAGAATCACTTCAGTCACTCTGTCTTTGTTCACTGGGACCCTACTTAACAGTACGGTGGTTCCTATGACTCAACAAAGAAGAAAAGGAAAGAACGAAACAACTAAGTCTTCGCGCTCCATAGTCTTCACTCAATGTTTTCTCTTGTCGTAGTCTTCAATGTGAATATCTTCACATACCACCTTTGTCTTCAATGTCTTCATACATTTTTAGGGGTCATCTCCTGTAGGAAAACCGAATCATTGAGGGACTACTACCTGTGTTATCCTGCAATTCTCACAAACACATTAGTCCCTCAACCAGGTTTGTCGTCAATACTCCAAAACCAACTAGGGCTGGCACTAGATGCACTTACAGTAGGGCTAGCACCCAAGACACATCAAGAAACACCAAGCCGTGTGCCGGCAACCCCGCCCCCTCTAGTTTATCCTCCGTAATAGTTTTCATAAGTGCTTAGGCGAAGCCCTGCGGAGATTGTTCTTCACCAACACCGTCACCACACCGTCGTGCTGCCAGAACTCATCTACTACTTCGCCCCTCTTGCTGGATCAAGAAGGCGAGGACGTCATCGAGCTGAACGTGTGCTGAACGCGGAGGTGCCGTATGTTCGGTATTTGACCGGGACGGATCGTGAAGGTGTACGACTACATCAACCGCGTTGATAAACGCTTCCTCTTTTGGTCTACGAGGGTACGTAGACATACTCTCCCCTCTCGTTGCCATGCATCATCATGATCTTGCGTGTGCGTAGGAATTTTTTTTGAAATTACTACATTCCCCAACATAAACCTCCTTATATCTTCCTCAAAATAGCCACCATACCTACCTATTATGCCATTTCCATAGCCATTCCGAGATATATTGCCATGCAACTTTCCACCGTCTCATTTATGACATGCTTCATCATTGTCATAATGCCTTGCATGATCATGTAGTTGACATCGTATTTGTGGCACACCCACCATGCATAATTTATCATAGATGTCACTCTTGATTCATTGCCCTTCCTGGTACACCGCCGGAGGCATTCATATAGAGTCATATTTTGTTCTAGTATCGAGTTGTAATCATTGAGTTGTAAAGAAATAGAAGTGTGATGACTATCATTAATAGAGCATTGTCCCAAATAAAAAAGGGGGGAAAGGCCAAATATAAAAAAGGCAGAAAAAGAGAAATAAAAAGGGAGAATGCTACTATCCTTTATTTCACACTTGTGCTTCAAAGTAGCACCATGATCTTTATGATAGAGAGTCTCTTGTTTTGTCACTTTCATATACTAGTGGGAATTTTTCATTATAGAACTTGGCTTGTATATTCCAACAATGGGCTTCCTCAAATGCCCTAGGTCTTTGTTAGCAAGCAAGTTGGATGCACACCCACTTAGTTTCTTTTGTTGAGCTTTCATACATTTATAGCTCTAGTGCATCCGTTGCATGGCAATCCTTACTCCTTGCATTGACATCAATTGATGGGCATCTCCCTAGCCCATTGATTAGCCGCGTCGATGTGAGACTTTCTTATTTTTTGTCTTCTCCAGATAACCCCCATCATTATATTCTATTCCACCCATAGTGCTATATCCATGTCTCACGTTCATGTATTGCGTGAAAATTGAAAAAGTTTGAGATTACTAAAGTATGAAACAATTGCTTGTCTTGTCATCGGGGTTGTGCATGATGAGAGCATTCTTGTGTGATAAAAATGGAGCATGACCAAACTATATGATTTTGTAGGGATGAACTTTCTTTGGCCATGTTATTTTGAGAAGACATGATTGCTTAGTTAGTATGCTTGAAGTATTATTATTTTTATGTCAATATTAAACTTTAGTCTTGAATCTCTCGGATCTGAATATTCATGCCACAATAAAGAAAATTACATTGAGAATTATGCTAGGTAGCATTCCACATAAAAATTCTGTTTTTTTAATCATTTACCTACTCGAGGACGAGCAGGAATTAAGCTTGGGGATGCTTGATACGTCTCCAACGTATCTATAATTTTTGATTGTTCCATGCTATTTATATTATCTGTTTTGGATGTTTAATGGGCTTTATTATACATTTTTATATTATTTTTGGGACTAACCTACTAACCCAAGGCCCAGTGCAAATTGATGTTTTTTTGCCTATTTCAATGTTTCACAGAAAAGGAATATCAAAGGGAATCCAAATGGAATGAAACCTTTGGGAGAGTTATTTTTGGAACAAACGTGATCCAGGGGACTTGGAGTAGACGTCAAGAAAGGAGCAAGGAGGCCAAGAGGCAGGGAGGCGTGCCTGCCCCCTGGGCACGCCCCCACCCTCGTGGGCCCCTTGTAGCTCCATCGACCTACTTCTTCCTCCTATATATATCCATATACCCCAAAAACATCTAGGAGCACCATGAAACCCTATTTCCACCGCCGCAACCTTCTGTACCCAAGAGATCCCATCTTGGGGCCTTTTCGGGAGCTCAGCCGGAGGGGGAATCGATCACGGAGGGCTTATACATCAACACCATAGCCTCTCTGATGATGTGTGAGTAGTTTACCATAGACCTTCGGGTCCATAGTTATTAGCTAGATGGCTTCTTCTCTCTTTTTGGATCTCAATACAAAGTTCTCCTCGATCTTCTTGGAGATCTATTCGATGTAATTCTTTTTGCGGTGTGTTTGTCGAGATCCGATGAATTGTGGGTTTATGATCAAGATTATCTATGAACAATATTTGATTCTTCTCTGAAATCTTTTATGTATGATTTGTTATCTTTGAAAGTCTCTTCGAATTATCAGTTTGGTTTGGCCTACTAGATTGATCTTTCTTGCAATGGGAGAAGTGCTTAGCTTTGGGTTCAATCTTGCGGTGTCCTTTCCCAGTGACAGCAGGGGCAGCAAGGCACGTATTGTATTGTTGCCATCGAGGATAAAAATGTGGGGTTTATATCATATTTCTTGAGTTTATCCCTCTACATCATGTCATCTTGCCTAATGCGTTACTCTGTTCTTATGAACTTAATACTCTAGATGCATGCTGGATAGCGGCTGATGTGTGGAGTAATAGTAGTAGATGCAGAATCGTTTCGGTCTACTTGTCACGGACGTGATGCGTATATACATGATCATGCCTAGATATTCTCATAATTATGCACTTTTCTATCAATTGCTCGACAGTAATTCGTTCACCCACCGTAATACTTATGCTATCTTGAGAGAAGCCACTAGTGAAACCTATGGCCCCCGGGTCTATCTTCTATCATATAAGTTTCCAATCTATTTTACTTTCCAATCTTTACTTTCAATCTATATCATAAAAATACCAAAAATATTTATCTTATTATTTGTATCAGATCTCACTCTTGTAAGTGACCGTGAAGGGATTGACAACCCCTTCATCGCGTTGGTTGCGAGGTTCTTATTTGTTTGTGTAGGTGCGAGGTGACTTGCGTGTAGTCTCCTACTGGATTGATACATTGGTTCTCAAAAATTGAGGGAAATACTTACGCTACTTTGCTGCATCACCTTTCCACTTCAAGGGAAAACCAACACAGTGCTCAAGAGGTAGCAGCAATCCTTCATCGTCCAGGAAACCTGCAAGCTGAAGGAGGTGGGTGTCATTCGCGAGGTTCGGTACCCCGAGTGGCTGGCGAACCCTGTCGTCATACCGAAGAAAGGCGGGAAGGAGCGCATGTGTGTTGACTTCACCAACCTCAACAAGGCTTGTCCCCAAGACCTGTTCCCGCTCCCGCACATCGATCAGATTGCCGACTCCACCGCCGAATGCGACCTGCTGTGCTTCTTGGACGCATTCTCGGGTTATCACCAGATCAAGATGGCAGTGGAGGATGTGGAGAAGACGGCCTTCCTCACCCCATGTGGGGTATAATGCTACACTTACATGCCATTTGGACCGCGCAACGCATGAGCAACTTTCCAGCGGCTGATGCACATCGCCTTGTGTCGGGGGTTGGGTGCGACATATGCCAAAGGATGGCTTATCATGGTGGGAGCGAGTAGAACGTCGCCGGTGCCTGGAAACGGGATAAGGTGAAGGCATGCACGCCTGCGAATCTTACCCAGCTTCGGGGATCTCCGTGGAGATAATACCCCTACTGCTGCTCTGCGGGGTCTCCGCATGATCACTATGGCAAAGTGTGTACACGATTGCTCCTTGAGCTGTTTCCTGGAGGTAGGAGAAGGCAAGGCTAGCTCTCTCCTTCCTATATGATCTGGTCTAGTGCTAATGGATTCCAACCCTTTGCATGGGTGCCCTGGGGGGTTTATATAGGCCTACCCCCCAGGGGTACAATGGTAATCCGGTTGGACGCGGGCCCAGCCATCAGTCTCTCTGGCCGCCATCTTATCCGCCGACTGGCTCGGTACAGAGCCGATAGGCCGCGTCCGCCGCGGGTGGGTCTTGCCGGCTGTAGATTACTGTAGCCATGCCTCTAATGATGCGGGCTCGGTCATGGGGTCGTGGCGACAGCTCCGCCGTCTGGCAGGCGATCACTGTGGCCACTCCCTGTCGCATCTGGTTAATGGCACGTGGGGCCCGTGGGAGGGGCCGGCCGACTCCTGGGGGCCGACTCCCAACTGGGCCGACTGGTGGCGCTCTCGCCGTCTTCCGTACGCCCGCCGACTGGTGGGACCCGTCGTCCCTGGGTCGTACCGGCAGGCTGTCGTGGGCACAGGACTCCACCCACTGGGGCTGACGTCAGGGCCGTCATGGCAACAGTGTCGTGCCGGGCGGAAATCTCCGCGGGTACGGCGTACTGTGGCCACGCATGCCCTTGGAAAAGGGTAGGAGTGGACCTTACTGTGGCCACTCCCCGTCCCGTCCCTCTTTATGAGGGCATGGGGGTTGTTGGCGTCGCGGGCCGACTCCCCATGGCTGGCTTCTCTGGAAGTCGCCAGTCAGGAGTCGGCTCATCCTGAAGTCGTCCTCAGGACTCGGCCGTGAGTGGGCAGTCGGCTGCCTCGCAACCGACTCTCAGAAGGTGGCTCTTCGTCCTGGGGTCTTGAGAGGTGCAGCCTGCCCCGATGTCTTGAAAGGTTCTGGGCCTGGGTTAGCCTACCCGTGGCCCATTACTCCGACAGTAGTCCCCGAAGCTGGTGAGGCACCGAGGGCGATATGTTGAGGAGCCTCAACAGTTTCTTCTTTCCGGCGGTTGGATCTGGGCCTCGCTAGCCGTCTTCTGTCAAGCCGACTAGTTGGAGCCGGACTTGCTTAAGGCCGACTTGCCCCTAAAAAAGTTTGAACGTCGCGGCGGAGTCCAGGCGACGTGCCTGATAAGCCTCCGGGTTGCCGCCCGTTGTGGACCCGTCGCGAGGCGCCACGTGGCTGAGCTAGTCTGCCCACCCACGCGCGCGATGGGACAGGCCTATAGGCGGGGCCCGCAACTATTGCGCCTCGGCATGTGAATGGATCCGTTGTGGCCGTGCGGACGGTTGGGGTTCCCACGCGGTTATTGCACGCAGTAACTTGGTGTGGTAAATCGTAGGGGTCGTGGGGTCCTGGGCGCAGTTAATCCCACGACTGCCCCCTGGGCTTCTCAGCCCACGAGCCTACAAGTAGGCGGGGGGAGGGGGGCGGCCGAAGCACGCGCGCCCATCCTCCCTACTCCCTTTCGCTCCTTCTTGCTTCTTCTTCCTCTCGCCGCTGCTGCTCCGAACCACGCCGCGCCCGCAGCGATGAGCTCTTCCTCCACCGCCGCGCCTCCTGCTGTGCGCTCCGGAGTGTGGGACGGCTCCGAGGTCGATGACGACGACGTCGAGATCCTCGCCGCAAGACACGGCGGCTGCCCGGCAGGGGCTTAGTGCGGGTCCGCCTCGCGCCGGAGGGGGAAATATCGCCGGCGCCGGAGGAGGGCGAGCGGGTCATATTCCGCTCGCACCTTATGCGCGGCCTGGGGCTGCCGGCGAGCGGCTTCTTCCGCTCCTTCTTGGAGTTCCACGGGCTCCAGCCGCACCACCTTACTCCGAACACGGTGGTGCTGCTGGCTGCCTTCGCCACCCTGTGCGAAGGCTTCCTCGGCGTTCTCCCCACCATCGAGCTCTGGGGTGAGTTCTTCCAGTCCAAGCTCGGCACACACGTCGCCGTGCCGGCCCAGTGCGGTGTTCGTTATCGCGATGCGGAGATCAGTGGCCGACAATCCGTTTCCCACCATCGCACTGATTAAGTCGGTGAAGATGTGGCAGCGGTCCTATTTTTATGTGAAGAACGTCGCCCCAGAAGGCGACTGGGTCAACCTGCCGGCTTACGAAGCCGGCGCGCCGGCTGGAAGGCTCCCCAGCTGGTCACACCGAGCCAGGACGCTTGTCTCCTGCTGGTGCCCCGCCGTCGCGCGACTCCGAGTGCTGACGCAGTCGGAGGGCCTGACCGGGGCCGACTTGCTGGCCGCCTTCGTGGCGCGCCGAGTCCTCCCACTCCAAGGCCGACCTCACCTGATCTGCCAGATGAGCGGTCATCGGGACCCGAGTCGGATGTGCTCCAAGGACATGCCTCACGCGGAGGTGGCGAACACGGTGAACTACATCGCGAACTGCGGTCTCTCGGTGGATTCGGGGGTTCGGCAAGGAGCCGTACTCACGCGCCAACCCCCCGCCTATTGTAAGTCGTCTTCCTTCTTCTTCTGTTTCTTTGTTGCTGAGTCCGACTTGTCCAGTCTGACCTTTTTGTTTTGAATCAGAACCCTCTCGTCCTCCTTCGGCCGGCACCAGGGGCCGGCTCGTCAGTTTGTCCCCGATCGGGCGGAGAGCGACGTCGACGATCCTGACTTGGGGGCGGCGCCATGGAGGCCGACGCCGAGGGAGGAGGAGGAGAAGCAGGCGGCTCCAGGCCTACGGCCACTTTCGCCGACTGGCCTGATGACGATGCTGCGAGGGAGAAGTCGCCCCGCGTCACCAGCCAAAGGCTGCCAGCCAAGCGCGAGTTCCTCCGCCGTCTTGGACGCTCAAGGCGGCGCGAAGAAGCGCCGGGCCGGGCCGAGTACACTTGGTGGCCGGTCGAAGAAGTTTAAGGGAGCGGCCGCCGCGACCAAGCGGGAAGAGGCGGCCGCGAAAGCCAACCGCTTCCGCAAGGAAGTGAAGAAGCCGCCGCTGGTCTCTGTAAGCGCCTCCGTCCCTTATCTTTATTTTCTCTTTGTTGATCTTGTCTGAGTCTTTCATATGCTTCCCTCGCTTCAGGGCTCCCCTCACTCTTGAGAGGGTTGCCGCCGCCTCCGTTATGGGGTCGCGGAGACGTCTGCCACCTACTCGGCGGATTGACCCCGCCGCCGACCTCCGGGAGGCGACGGAGCGGAACGCGCAGGAGAAGCGCGAGGAGGAAGAGGCCGCCCGCCGGGAGAAGAAGCGGAGGCCGAGAAGGCGGAGGCCTCCGCCCTGAAAAAGCTGGAGGAGGCCGAGGCCGCCGTCGCGCAAGGCGGCAGGCTAAGGAAGTCGCGCACCGGCGGTCGGCGGTGTTCGTCACCCCTCTGAACTCTGCGCCGCCGCCCCCGGAGTTCACGGGGCAGTCAGGGGAAGCCCGGCGGAGTTCCCGATCGTGGAGAGGGGGGCGGCGACGCCTCCATGCCGGACGCGGTCGTGCCGCCACCGCCGCCCCCGCCGCCGTCTAGGAGCGCGCAAGGCAAACAGCCGGCGGACCCGCCCTTGCCGCCGACTGAAGACGAGGCCGTGGCAAGGCTACTCCTTCAAGTCGGCTCGCCAACGCGCCGCCGTCTTGAGAAAGGCGACTTCGGCACCACGCCCCTTGGAGACCGGCACCGCCAGCTCGACGATCCCAGACGCCGAAGCGACGAGCGCCACACCCATTGGGTGGGTGCGAGGAGGCGGCATGGGCCCGTTGAACCAGGCGCTTCTGGATGTCCAGACAAAGCTGCGAGCTGAGAGCGACGCTATCCAAAACTGTACCAAGGTGCACCTGGCGTCGCGGGCAGCCATCCGGGTATGCTTTCTCCTTTGTCTTTGTTTTCTTGTTCTTCTCTGTGGGGGCACGCCAGCTCACCCACTGGGTGTAGTCCCTGAGTTTCGGGCCGGCTGCTGAGCAGGCGGCCCGGAACTCCAATTGGCGAGTTCTAGGTACTAACTTTTGTCTGAAATACTTGTCACAGGACTATCACAACCTCCGTGTTACCGCCTTCAACCGCAACGTTGAAGAGCTGGGCAAGCGGACCACCGACTTGTCGGAGAGCTGGAGTGAGTCCTTTTTCTTCTTTGCGGGGGCGCGCTGGCGCACCCGCGGGCTGTAGTCCCCGAGATTCGGGCCGACTACTGAGCAGTCGGGCCGGATCTCCCCAGCGCCCTTCTTTGTTGATGATTTAACACCTTCTTTCTTCTTTCTCTTCAGAGGCCAACGCCACTCTTCAACAGCAGCTGAGTGAAGCCAACACCGCGTTGCGCGCCAAGGGGGAGGAGTGCAGCAAGCTCGCCGCAGAGCGCGATCTGCTGGCCGCACAATTGGCAGAGCAGAAGGAGCTGCTTAAGAAGACGCAGAAGGAGGCGGAAGAAGAGGAGGCCGCCGCCCTGGCCAAGTTCGCGAGCGAGCGCTCCTCCTGGACTGACAAGGAGGCAATGCTGGCCTCCGGCTTCCACGAGATCGAGGACCTCGTCGACGGTGAGATTCTTTGCTTTCCTTCTTCGAGCTGCCGACTATAGGTCGAGCCGACTCCTGGTTTTTTGACTTGTTCTTCATTTTTTTCGTCTTGGCAGACTTCTTCCCCGGCCACTCGCAGGCCGCCAATCAAGCTATCGAGGCTGATCGCGAGGAGCGGAGGGCGGATGGCACGGAGATCGCCGCCAATGCCCCCCGGACCCTTGACGAGCATATTCTGAGCATTGGGGCTCGTCTGCGGCCGGCCCACCGGATGCTGCGCCGGCTTCAACGTGTCGGCGCCCAAACGATCGCTCCCTGTGGCCAGACATGCTAGGCTCCGCGCACCCCCAGTCGGACTGCCGACTGGCTGGAGGTCGCGGCTGGCCGTCTTGAGGCCTGGAAGGGTTCCTCGGCCCGGCTGGGAGCGCGCCGAGCCTTGGAATTCGTCAAGGCGTGGTATCCGGGGCTGGACCTAGACCGGCTGGCCACACTCCGGTCAGAGGCCCAGCCGGAGCTGGCAGCCGCGGAAGACGCCTTGTCAAGCGCGTGCCGGCGATCGCCGAGTACACCGACACCAGCATCTTTGTCCCCGAGCGGGTCTGAAGACGGCGAGGAGGTACCGCCGGAGTGGTTTGGGATGAACCCAGACTACGGCGAGGACTCGGCGGAGGTGATCAGCTCCAGCGTCGAGGAGGAAGACGAGGCGGAGGACGGAAGCGAGATGGAGGCACCGGAAGACGGAGCAGACGGCCAGCCTCGGCTCGACCGCGCCTCCAGCAACGAGCCTAGCCCGCCCGAGGCGACTGCCGCCGGAGGTGATCAAGCCGAGACCGCCCAGCCGGCCACCCCAACATCCAACACCGCCGTCTCCTCCGATCCTCCGAACCCGTCTGCCGCCTCCTAGGCTGCCACCTTATCTTTGTTTTATCTGTTTTAATAGTCTTTGAAGAACTTGTTAATTCGCACAATTCCACCCGCGGGGTGTATTTTGAACTTCTGCTCGAAGGTTCGGCCAAGGGCCTTTGTTATGTAAATATTCATTCGACTTCTATCTTTTCTTGCTCATTGCTCTTTTGGCTTTTTCCTTTGTCGCCTTCCCTCAGTTGCCGTCTTTGTCAGTCGGACAGCCGCTCTGCGGACTGCTGCTGGATCAAATTCTTGGTCACTTTGGGAAGGCAGGTACTTAGCCATTTTAGAGTTGTTTAGCAAGTCAGATAGAAGGCGGCAAGCCAACTGTTCAAGAGTCGGTTTGCGAAAAAAGGCTGGAAGCCGACTTTAAGCTATGTTTATGCTTTGAGTCCTTAGCCATTTTTCATGTGGACGCCCATTCTTCCTTACTCATGCCCACCAGATAGTTGCTCTGCGAGCTGCGACTTCTAACAGGAGACGGCTTAGGCGCCACACACTACTTGTCCGGCTGCAGGAAGCATTTCATAGCGCAGGGCGGCAAGTCCCCGGGCCGACTAGTCGAACCCGGTGCCAAGCGACATAACAAAGAGTAATATACTTGAAGGCATAATTCTTATCATATAGATAAAAGAGGGCAGTCCCTGAGCTCTTCTCGGGGGGGCCCGAAGTCTTGGTACTTTTAATACAAAAGGTAGCATGGTACATACTGCGTTTAACTGTAAAATTTTCGGAGGAGATTTGCATTCCATGGCCGCTCTGTCTCTTTGCCGGAGTCGTCCCTCCTGCGTGCTTGGGGCTTCTGAGCGTCGATCATGTAGTAAGAGTCGTTGCCCAGCACTTTGCTGATGATGAAGGGGCCTTCCCAAGGCGCCGACAGCTTCTGCTGGCCGGCTGTTTGCTGGATCAGTCGGAGCACAAGGTCGCCCTCTTGGAAAGATCACGGCCTGACCTTCCTGTTGTAGTATCTGCGCAGGCTCTGCTAGTAGATGCTGGACCGGCTAAGTGCCAACAGCCGGCCCTCTTCCAGCAGATCAACGCCGTCTTGACGTGCTTTTTCTGCTTCTTCCTCGGTGTACATGGTGACTCACGGGGAATCGAACTCTATGTCCATTGGGATGACGGCTTCAGCACCGTAGACGAGGAAGAAAGGCATGAAGCTGGTTGACTTGTTTGGAGTCATGCGCAGAATCCAGAGGACGGTTGGCAACTCATCGAGCCAGCAGCCAGCCGAGCGCTCCAGAGGCTCGACCAGTCGGGGCTTGATGCCGGACAGGATGAGGCCGTTTGCTCGCTCCACCTGGCCGTTTGACTGTGGATGGGCGACGGACGCTAGGTCCAGTCGGATGCCCCGCGTCGCGCAGAAACGGGCCAAGGCGCCTTTGGCAAAATTTGTGCCATTGTCGGTGATGATGCTGTGTGGTACACCGTACCGAATTGTGATGTCGGAAATGAAAGTCACGGCAGTCGGACCATTCAGTTTCTTGATTGGCTTCGCTTCTATCCACTTGGTGAACTTGTCCACCGCAACAAGTAAGTGAGTTAAGCCACCTCGTGCCGTCTTGAATGGTCCCACCATGTCTAGGCCCCAAACTGTGAAGGGCCAGGCAATGGGGATGGTCTTGAGTGCAGAAGCCGGCTGATGCGGCTTGGAGCGGAACTTCTGGCACCCTTTGCATTTTTGGACCAATTCATTGGCCTCTTCTAAGGCCGTTGGCCAAAAGAAATCGTGTCGGAAGGCTTTGGCGACGAGTGCTCTTGAAGCCGCATGGTGGCCACACTCGCCTTGATGGATGTCTTTGAGAATTGCTTGGCCTTGCTCTGGTTCTACGCAACGCTGGTAGACACCGGTGACGCTGCGCCTGACCAGCTCTCTGTTGACTATGGTGTAGGCTGCCGCTTGGCGTTGTACTTGCTGAGCTAAGATCTCATCAGTCGGCAGCTCTTTGCTCACCAGGTATTTGAGGATGGGCTGGGCCCATGAGGGTGCTGCTATTTCTTTGACTGCCAGAACTGCGACTTGGACGAGGGCGGCTGGGCTGGGAGGCGGCGGGCTGGAGTCAGCAACCGCTTGCTGGATTAATGAAGTCCCCGGGCCGACTGGTGCAGCCCTCGGGCCGAGTTCTGGAGTCTTCGGGCTGGCCGCCGCAGTCCCCAGGCCGGGTTCTGCAGTCCCTGGGCCGGCTTCGACTGTGGCGGCTTTGAAGCCATCTGCCAAAATCCTCGTACCGTCTGCTGGGGCTCTGGAATCGGATCCGACTTCTTCGGGGGGAGCCGGCACAAAGATGGAGTCTGATTCTGGTGAAGGCTTGACAGACGGCTTGAGGAGGCGCTGAAGGGCGACGCCGGATGGTATTGCTTGGCAGGTAGAGCCGATTCGTGCCAGGGCGTCTGCTTGGTCGTTGTCGTTTCTTGGCACATGGAGGAACTCGCACCCCTCGAAATATCCACTGAGTTGCTGCATGAGGAAATGGTAACTCGCCATGTTTGCATCTTTGGCGTCCCAGTCGCCAGACGACTGCTGGACCACTAAGTCCGAGTCGCCATAACACAGGATCCGGCGAATGCCAAGTTCTTTGGCAAGCCGGAGCCCATGAATGAGCGCCTCATATTCGGCGACGTTGTTGGAGGCGGCAAAGTGGATTTGCAGTGCGTATTTGAGCTTGTCGCCTTTAGGAGAAGTGAGGACAACGCCGGCTCCCAAGCCGGTGCGCATCTTGGAGCCATCGAAATGCATCCGCCAATGGGTGGAGTCGGGCGCTGGTGGTAGGTACTGGGTCTCGGCCCAGTCGATGAGGAAGTCGGCCAGTGCTTGTGACTTGATGGCGGTGCGGGGCTGGTAGTAGATGGTGTAGGGAGCCAGCTCTACGGCCCATTTGGCCACTCGGCCAGAAGCATCTCGTCTTCCGATGATCTCGACAAGTGGGGCCGTGCAGACTACAGTGATTGGATGCTCTTGAAAGTAAGACTTCAACTTCTTGGCGGCAAAGTGCACGCCATAGCACATCTTCTGGTAGTGGGAGTAGTTCTGCTTGGAGGTCGACAGCACTTCGCTCAGGTAATATACCGGTCTCTGGATAGGTAGTGCCTTGCCTTCCTCCTTGCGTTCCACTACAATGACTGTGCTGACTACCCAGCTGGTGGCGGCGATGTACAGGAGCATGGGCTCCTTAGGAGTCAGAGCCGCCAGAACGGGTGGAGTAGTCTACATCTTCTTCAACTGGAGAAAGGCTTCGTCCGCCTTGTGGTTCCACTCGAAAAAAGTGGTCTTCTTCATGAGCTGGTATAAGGAGAGAGCTTTCTCGCCCAGCCGACTGATGAATCGGCTGATGGACGCCAAGAAGCCAGTGAACTTTTGCACGTCCAGCAGTTAGCTGGGTACCTCCATCCTCTCAATGGCCTTGATCTTTACAGGGTTGCACTCTATGCCACATTCAGAGACCAGGAAACCAAGGAGTTGGCCGGCTGGTACTCCGAAGACGCACTTCTCAGGGTTGAGCTTGATCTGGAATCGGCGCAGGTTCTCAAAGGTCTCCTTTAGGTCTTCCAGCAGTGTTCCATGCTTCTCCGTCTTCACCACCACATCGTCCACATAGACGTGGGCGTTTCTGCCGAGTTGCTTGAGGAGGCACTTCTGCATGCAACGCTGAAAGGTGGCGCCGGCATTCCTCAAGCCGAACGTCATGGTTAGGTAGCAGAAGGCTCCAAACGGTGTGATGAAGGCGGTCTTCAGCCTGTCAGCCGGGCTCAGCTTGATCTGGTGATATCCTGAATATGCATCCAAGAAGCTCAACAGCTCGCATCCGGCTGTGGAGTCTATCACCTAATCAATTCTTGGCAAAGCAAACGGGTCCTTGGGGCAAGCCTTGTTGAGGCTTGTGTAGTCAATACACATTCGCCACTACTTGTTCTTCTTCAGTACCAGGACCGGGTTGGCTAGCCACTCTGGAAAGAATACTTCCATAATGAAGCCGACTGCTAGGAGTCGGGCTATCTCTTCTCCGACAACTCTTCTCTTTTCTTCTGATAGGCGGCGCAAGGGCTGCCTGACTGGCTTCGCATCAGATCGGACATGTAACTTGTGCTCGGCGAATTCCGTCGGTACACCTGGCATGTCTTTAGGGGACCATGCGAAGATGTCCCGATTCTCACGAAGGAAATCAACGAGCTCGCCTTCCTATTTGCTGTCGAGGTTTGCGCCTACGACAGCGTACCTCTCTGGGTGCTCCGGATCCAAGGGTATCTTCTTTGTCTCTTTGGCTGGCTTGAACGAACCCTCAGCCTCCGACTCCTCGGGGTTAGGCGACACCTCTAGCTGCTTGCCGGCTGTCGCCACAACCTGGTCAAGGAGCCGCTTCTCGGCCGCGATCACCAGGGACTCGGCCAACCGACTACTTTCAGCCGCACAGGCAGACGACTTCCGGTAGTCGCCGGCTACGGTCAGAATCCCCTTGGAACTAGGCATCTTCATCTTGAGGTAGGCGTAGTGGGGGACCGCCATGAACTTGGCCAGGGCGGGTCGGCCAAGTAATGCATGGTATGGGCTCTCGAGATCCACCACCTCAAACCAAACTGACTCTCGGCGGAAGTGATCTTTGTCTCCAAAGAGGACGTCCATCAGGATCTTGCCGATTGGTGAGCAGGAAAGGCCAGGAACAATGCCGTGGAATACAGTCCGGCTGTTCTGAAGCTGTCTTTGCTTGATCCCTAACTTCTCCATGGTGTCCTTGTACAGGATGTTGATGCTGTTGCCTCCGTCTATCAGAACTCGCGAGAAACGAGCAGCTCGTCTATCTATGGCAAAGGTGGCATCCAAGACCAAGGCATAGGAGCCCGGACTCGGCATCACCTCTGGGTGATCAGCTCTGCTCCAGCTGCTAGGCTTCTCGGACCAGTGCATGAATTCTGGTGTCTCTGATGCTACTGCATTCACCTCTTGCTGCTGCAGCTGCCTGCTGCGTCGATCATCAGCCACGCTGGTAAATACCACATAGGCTCCGTGCTCTTCGGGGTACTCATCTTGTACTACGCTGACTGGCCTGACAGCCGGCTGCTAGGGCGGAGGCGGAGGCTGCTGCCCAGCAGGCGGGGGAGGCAGGTGGCCATCTCCTTTGGCGATCCTGGTAAGCCAGTGGCACTTCCGGGTGATGTGGTTCGACGGCTTCGCGCCGTTGTGGAACTTGCAAGGACCATCCAGAGTCTGCTCGTATGAGAAAGCCGGCAACTAGTTGGGCTTGCCGCCTTTCTGTTGCTTGGGTGGAGGCTGCCCTTCCGGCTGCTGGTCTTCGACTGTCGCCACTTGCCGGCTGCTGGAAGCTGGCTGTGGGACCTTGTGCTTGTGGTCGCTCTGCTGTTGTCGCCGACTGGCATCTCCAGCCGGAGTTCTAGGAGCCTAAGGGGCCACTTTGCCAGTCGCACTAACTTGAATCTCCGCCTTCATGGAGGAGTCGGCTGTGGCATACTTGTCTGCTATGATTAGCAGCTCGTCGAGGGTTTCTGGCTCGTCACAAAGGAGCTTGTGCTTGAGGAGGGTTCCTTCTCTGCACCCGGCAGTGAAGTACTCGATAGCCTGCACCTCGTGCATGCCCTCGCAGGAGTTCCGAAGCTCGGCCCAACGCGTGAGATAGTCACGAGTCGACTCGTTGGGGCCTTGCATGCACAAGGAAAGCTGACGAGGCTTGGGAGGATGCTTGTACGTGCTTGTGAAGTTGCGGACGAATGCATTGGTGAAATCGACCCAGCTATTGATGCTGCGGGGCTTCAGGCTGTTCAGCCATGTCCGGGCCGTGCCCTGGAGCATGAGCGGAACGTATTTTATGGCAACACACTTGTTGCCGTTCGCTATGTTGACGGCCGTGGAGTAGTCAACCAGCCAGTCCTATGGCTTCACGGAGCCGGTGTACTTGGGCGTGTCTCTTGGGAGCGTGAACCCTTTGGGAAAGGGCTCGTCTCGAATGCGGGGCCCGAAACAAGGCGGACCCAACTCGTCTTCTTCTTCCAGCGCCAGGGATCGGTGAAGTCGGTCGATCCGTTGGCGGGCGTCATTTTCTCTGACTCCCTCTCGGCGGCCAAGGCGGTCGCCGAGAGTCGGATGGTCAACAGGCAGCGGGGAGACTTGCCTTTCCTTGCGAGGAGGAGGAGGCGGACAGTCGTCCCGTCGTTCCACTGCTCTCGGGCGGCCGTCTTGGTCGCGCTCTATGGTAACGCGAGTCCGACTGCAGATGACAACCGGATCCTTGTCCTTTCTTCCGCGGGCGCCGCCAGTCGGCGTCCGAGATGTCGCGCCTTGGTCTCGGCGTGGAGGTGGGTCGTCGTTTTGTCGCCGCGGCGCCTCTGTGCGACAGCCGGCCTCGTTCTGCGCGGCAGCCGCGTCGAGGAGCTGCTGGACTCGCTCCGCCATCAGGTGGCGCTCTTCACCCTCGAAGTTGTCTAGCTCGTCCGCCGCCGCCTGGGCGGCTCAAATGTTCTCTGTAGGCGTGGCGTACACAGGGCGATTTCCCCCGAATAGGTTGGCGATGGCCACGCCGCGCTGCTGGACCGCGCCTAGGCGGCTGGGCCCAGTTGGGGCTGGCGAGCCACCTACAGCACGATCCATCTCACGCTGGTAGGCTTCTAACAAGCGTCTCATGCTAGCCAGCTTCTTCGCGCCTTCGACGAGCTGAAGGCGGCGCGCCTCCAACGTCTCCGCGTCAGCGTCTTCTGGAATGGGCGCGGTCAGGTCTTGCAGTGCCGCGCCAAGTTGGTCATGCGCTCCTCCGCCGGGATGCTCGTCATGATTGATGACGAGCACCTCTGTGACGGTGCTTCCGTCGCTCTCCGCGCGAGGGAGCGGCTCGTCGTAGACCACCACATTGGTGGGGAACGCGTCGAGTGACGCGGTGTCGGAGTCGACCAGCATCGGGTTGGTGGAGCCTACAGACTCCAAGTCCATGGCAGGCTCGCCGGCGACGTGGAGTTGGTCAAGGAGGCCCGCGAGGAGGCTCTCGGGGCCATCTGTGCCTGCGTCGGATGCAGGCTCGTCGGAGAGGCGAACCTCGCCGACAAGATCGGTGAGGCAGCTGGCTGTGCAGGCGATCTCAGCGCTGTGCAGTGCGTCGGCGCAAACTCCGTCTGGCGTGCCGGGCTGGCTGCACTCGTCAGGGAGAAAAAGGGTTCCCGTCCAGAGTAGGTCTCCGGACGATGGTGCACCAGGCCCCACGGTGGGCGCCAAATGTCGGGGGTTGGGTGCGACATATGCCAAAGGATGGCTTATCATGGTGGGAGCGAGTAGAACTTCGCCGGTGCCTGGAAACGGGATAAGGCGAAGGCATGCATGCCGGCGAATCTTACCTAGCTTTGGGGCTCTCCGTGGAGATAATACCCCTACTGCTGCTCTGCGGGGTCTCCGCATGATCACTATGGCAAAGTGTGTACACGGTTGCTCCTTGAGTTGTTTCCTGGAGGTAGGAGAAGGCAAGGCTAGCTCTCTCCTTCCTATATGATCTGGTCTAGTGCTAATGGATTCCAACCCTTTGCATGGGTGCCCTGGGGGTTTATATAGGCCTACCCCCAGGGGTACAATGGTAATCCGGCTGGACGCGGGCCCAGCCGTCAGTCTCTCTGGCCGCCGTCTTATCCGCCGACTCCTGGGGCCCGCCGACTGGCTTGGTACGGAGCCGACAAGTCGTGTCCGCCGCGGGCGGGTCTTGCCGGTTGTAGATTACTGTAGCCGTGCCTCTAATGACGCGGGCTCGGTCATGGGGTCGTGGCGACAGCTCCGCCGTGTGGTGGGCGATCACTGTGGCCACTCCCTGTCGCGTCTGGTTATTGGCGCATGGGGCCCGTGGGAGGGGCCGGCCGACTCCTGGGGGCCGACTCCCAACTGGGGCGACTGGTGGCGCTCTCGCCGTCTTCCGTACGCCCGCCGACTGGTGGGACCCGTCGTCCCTGGGTCGTACCGGCAGGTCGTCGTGGGCACAGGACTCCGCCCACTGGGGCTGACGTCAGGGCCGGCATGGCAACAGTGTCGTGCCGGGCGGAGATCTCCGCGGGTACGGCGTACTGTGGTCACGCCTGCCCTTGGAAAAGGGTGGGAGTGGACCTTACTTTGGCCACTCCCCGTCCCGTCCCTCTTTATGAGGGCATGGGGGTTGTTGGCATCGCGGGCCGACTCCCCATGGACGGCTTCTCTGGAAGTCGCCAGTCAGGAGTCGGCTCATCCTGAAGTCGTCCTCGGGACTCGGCCGCGAGTGGGCAGTCGGCTGCCTCGCAACCGACTCTTAGATGGTGGCTCTTCGTCCTGGGGTCTTGAGAGGTGCAGCCTGCCCCGATGTCTTGAAAGGTTCTCGGCCTGGGTTAGCCTACCTGTGGCCCATTACTCCGACACCTTGGGACGACAGCTCGGGAGAAATGCTGAGGCCTACCTCGATGACATTGTGGTGAAGTCTCGGGAGGCGAGAACTTTGATTCAGGACCTGGAGGAGACCTTTGCGAGCCTGCGCCAGGTGGACTCGCGGCTCAACCCGGAGAAGTGTGTGTTTGGTGTCCCTTCCGACAAGTTGCTGGGCTTCCTCGTGTCCCACAGGGGGATCGAGGCCAACCCAGAGAAGGTCAAGGCGATAGAAGACATGAGCCCACCGCAAACTCTTAAGGAGATGCAGAAGCTTGCAAGCTGCGTGATCTCGCTGGGGCGCTTCATCTCCAAGCTGGGAGAACGCGCCCTGCCGTTCTTCAAGCTGATGAAGAAGAAGGGCCCATTCGAGTGGACCCCAGAAGCCGACCAAGCATTTCAAGACCTCAAGAGATACCTGACCAGCCCTCCAGTGATGGTGGGGCCTCGCCCTCATGAGCCCCTGGTGCTTTACCTTGCCACCACTCCCTACTCCGCCAACGCAGCTCTGGTGGCGGTCCGGGAGGAGCGCCAGGCCAGGGGGCTGCCACGCCACGTCGCGTCACCAGCCGAGGTGATGCAGGACCCGGAGGGCACTACAAGGGCTGAAGCAAGGCCAACGGGTGACCAGGCCCCGTATGACGGTGTTTGCGGGCCCGCAGGGGCCCCAGCAGGCGATCAGGCTCTTGAGGTCCCGTCATCTCAAGAGGCGCCCCAACTGCCGGCAGGCACAAGCTTCGTCAATGTTCCTGCCCTCGTCGAGCACCCGGTGTATTTCGCCAGCACGGTACTGCGGGATGCAAGGGCACGGTACCCCATGCCTTAGAAGCTCTTGCTCGCGCTTCTGATGGCCTCACGCAAGTTGCGACACTACTTCCAAGGTCAACCAATCAAGCTCGTCTCGGCCTACCCGCTGGAGAGGGTACTCAGGAGCCCCAACACTGCTGGAAGAGTCGCTGAATGGAACATCGACCTGCAAGCATTCCAGCTAGAGTTTAGCACAACTAGGGTCATCAAGGGGGCAACGCTCGCCGACTTCGTGGCAGAATGGACCGACGCCCCGGGGATTGAAGCAGGCGAGGACCGATCTTTCTCAACAGGAAGTGAAGCACCAGATGGCTGGGTCATGTATTTCGATGGCGCGTTCGCACGCCAGGGCGCGGGGGCTGGAGCAGTGCTCATCTCTCCTACTCAGGACAAGCTCTACTACGACATGCAGCTCTGCTTCCAGCAGGGCGACAAGGTCTCCAACAACATTGCAGAGTACAAAGGCCTCATCGCCGGCCTCAAGGCCGCGGTGGCCCTAGGGGTGAAGCGCCTCACCATCAAGGGCGACTCGCAGCTCCTCGTCAACTTCTCCAAAAAGGTATACGAGCCGAAGGACGAACACATGGAGGCATACCTCGCGGAGGTACGCAAAATGGAAAAGCATTTCCTGGGTCTAGAGCTGCAGCACGTACCCCGTGGCACCAACAAGGACGCTGACGACATCGCCAAGAGGGCGTCCAAGCGACAACCCCAAGAGCCTGGCGTCTTTGAGGAGCGGCTCTTCAAGCCGTCGGCAGCACCTCCGCTCCTGGAGCCGACGCCGCCTCGGGAGGAACTCCCCCAATCACCTGCCTCGGGAGCCCCGGCCTGCGGCCCGACCTCGGGAGCGTGCCCACTCCTGGTGCTCGAGCCTCAGGAGGGGTGCTGGACCAAGGAGTTCATTGAATACCTGACGCAAGGGATGCTGCCGGAGAAGGAGGAGGACGTGGAGCACGTGGCCCGACAGGCTACGGCATACTACATCCAGGACGGTGAGTTATACAGGAAGCGGCTAAATGATGTTACTAACATGGTCAGTCTGGGCCGCTTCATCCCATGATGCCGCCGAATCAAGATAAGACTAGTAACGGCAAGTAAATTGACAATATCGACGCCCACAACTGCTTTGTGTTCTACTCGTGCATAGAAACTACGCATAGACCTAGCTCATGATGCCACTGTAGGGGAACGTAGCAGAATTTTAAAATTTTCTACGCATCACCAAGATCAATCTATGGAGTCATCTAGCAACGAGGGAGAGGGGAGTGCATCTACATACCCTTGTATATCGCGCGTGGAAGCGTTCAAGAGAACGGGTTGATGGAGTCGTACTCGTCGTGATCCAAATCACCGATGACCTAGCGCCGAACGGACGACACCTCCACGTTTAACACACGTACGGTTGGGAAGACGTCTCCTCCAACTTGATCCAGCAAGGGGGAAGGAGAGGTTGATCAAGATCCAGCAGCACGACGGCGTGGTGGTGGAAGCAAGGTGATCTCGGCAGGGCTTCGCCAAGCTCAGGGAGAGGGAGGAGTGTCACGGGAGGGAGAGGGAGGCGCCAGGGGCTAGGGTGCGTCTGCCCTCCCTCCTCCCACTATATATAGGACCCCTAGGGGGGGCACCGGCCCTAGGAGATGAGATCTCCAAGGGGGGGCGGCCAAGGGGGGTGGCTTGCCCCCCCAAGCCAAGTGGGGCGCCCCCCACCCCTAGGGTTTCCAACCCTAGGCGCAGCAGGAGGCCCAAGGGGGGCGCACCAGCCCACTAGGGGCTGGTTCCCCTCCCACTTCAGCCCATGGGGCCCTCCGGGATAGGTGGCCCCACCCGGGACCCTTCCGGTGGTCCCGGTACAATACCGATTACCCCCGAAACTTTCCCGATGGCCGAAACTTGACTTCCTATATATAAATCTTCACCCCCGGACCATTCCGGAACTCCTCGTGACGTCCGGGATCTCATCCGGGACTCCAAACAACTTTCGGGTTACCGTATACTAATATCTCAACAACCCTAGCATCACCGAACCTTAAGTGTGTAGACCCTACGGGTTCGGGAGACACGCAGACATGACCGAGACGACTCTCCGGTCAATAACCAACAGCGGGATCTGGATACCCTTGTTGGCTCCCACATGCTCCTCGATGATCTCATCGGATGAACCACGATGTCGAGGATTCAATCAATCCTGTATACAATTCCCTTTGTCAATCGGTACGTTACTTGCCCGAGACTCGATCGTCGGTATCCCAATACCTCATTCAATCTCGTTACCGGCAAGTCACTTTACTCGTACCATAATGCATGATCCCATGATCAACCACTTGGTCACATTGAGCTCATTATGATGATGCATTACCGAGTGGGCCCAGAGATACCTCTCCGTCATACGGACTGACAAATCCCAGTCTCGATTCGTGCCAACCCAACAGACACTTTCGGAGATACCCGTAGTGTACCTTTATAGTCACCCAGTTACGTTGTGACGTTTGGCACACCCAAAGCACTCCTACGGTATCCGGGAGTTGCACAATCTCATGGTCTAAGGAAATGATACTTGACATTCGGGAAAGCTATAGCAAACGAACTACACGATCTTTGAGCCATGCTTAGGATTGGGTCTTGTCCATCACATCATTCTCCTAATGATGTGATCCCGTTATCAATGACATCCAATGTCCATAGTCAGGAAACCATGACTATATTTTGATCAACGAGCTAGTCAACTAGAGGCTCACTAGGGATGTGTTGTGGTCTATGTATTCAAACATGTTTTACGATTTCCGAATAACACAATTATAGCATGAACAATAGACAATTATCATGAACAAAGAAATATAATAATAACCATTTTATTATTGCCTCTAGGGCATATTTCCAACAGTTAGAAGACAAGAAAACTAGACTAGGTGCCGGACGCGGCTTTTCATTTGCTTTCCAAAGTTGGCTTGCCCCTTTTTCTTAATGGAAGTTTGCATTCTGGCCTTTCTTGTCCTCTTTGTTCGATCGCCTTCCCCTCTGTTCTTCCTTGGATTTTTGTTTTGGTCCGTGCTCACCCTCGCATGCCTCGCGAGGGGGCTGGACAGGTGCCCTTGTGGAGGTGCCCTCGTGAACGTTTTCCCTGTTCTTCACGAGGCACCCTCGCCCGAGCCCACAAGCTGGCACACCTCTCTCAGTCCGTGCCCCTCGGGTACCGCGATGCGAAATGCTGGGTCATGGCCGGCGGCGCCTGCGACCAGGATTCAGAAGAATAAAAGTTTCCTAACGAATTTTTGCAGCTCCTAGACGCCTTCTGAGCAAAGGAGGCCTCGCCAGGCACTGGGGAATGCGCGCATCGCGAGGCAGAAACTACTTCAGGCACATCAAGCTAAGTTATCTCTACACGCCCACATAAAATGTTGGTACCATAACACATGGCAGGGATGATACACATAACATAGCAACTCGGAAATTATGGTTCATTACACGCCCCCGCAGGGCCCATACTTGTTTATTCTTAAACGCAGGAAGGAAAGAGCAAAACAAAAGTGGCGCGTGCCCCCATAGCAGTTTGTGAGGGTGGACCCATGGCGCTTCCCTGAGCTTAGCTAGACCCCTCCTCACGCTTCACTGGAGCGCGGCGACGAGACGACCCGCTGCCTCCCTCGAAACAGGCGCGACAGCTGGTCATAGCCGCCGCTGCTGGAGCTATCACTGGAGGAGGAGCTGCCGTAGCTGGACGAGCCGCGGCCAGCGCCGAGGACGAAGCCACCTTCCTCCTCGTCACGACCATCACCAAGGCCGAGCACCTCGTCGCCGTCATTGTCCTCGGGGCAGCACCCGATGCGGCGACCATCTTCCCCAAATACCCTCATGAAGAGGGTCGCGTCGCCGTTGTACTTGAAGTGGATGGCACACCGCCTGCCCAGTCCACGCGCGCGGGTGAACGTCTGCCAGCCACGGGCCAAGGCTGCGTTGCCTGCGGCGGAGACTTCCACCACAACCCACGAAGCCCTGCTGCAGCAACCATCCGCCTGCAGCCAGAGACCGCCTGGACCTATGAACGACAGTTCCCGACAAAGAACCACGGGAGCTGAAGCCAGGTGCCAGCCGGGTTCTCCGACCACACGACGAACTCCGGCGTCACCTCCGCCGAATGGAAGCGCGGCCGAGGAGGCCGCGCAACCACGGCATGCCTCACTTCATCAACGGCACTGCCACTGCGTGCTTGCGCGGGTGACCATGCCCCCTCTTGGGTGGTGGTGGTGAAAGGATCGATATGGTTGACTAGAGGGGGGGTGAATAGGCAACTAACAATTTTTAACTTTTCTTTACCAAATTAAACTTTGCATCAAAGTAGGTTTTCTAGATGTGCAACTAGGTGAGCAACCTATATGATGCAACAACAACGAACATACAACAAGCAAGAGAAGTAACACCAATAAGCTTGCGCAAGTAAAGGTAAGAGATAACCAAGAGTGGACCCGGTGAAGACGAGGATGTGTTACCGAAGTTCCTTCCTTTTGAGGGGAAGTACGTCTCCGTTAGAGCGGTGTGGAGGCACAATGCTCCCCAAGAAGCCACTAGGGCCGCCGTATTCTCCTCACGCCCTCACACAATGTGAGATGCCATGATTCCACTATTGGTGCCCTTGGAGGCGGCAACTGGACCTTTACAAACAAGGTTGGGGCAATCTCCACAACTTAATCGGAGGCTCCCAACAACACCACGAAGCTTCACCACAATGGACTATGGCCCTATGGTGACCTCAACCATCTAGGGTGCTCAAACACCCAAGAGTAACAAGATCCGCTAGGGATTGGTGGTGGAATCAAATTTCTCTTGATGGAAGTGTAGATCGGGGCCTTCTCAACCACTCCCGAGCAAATCAACAAGTATGATTGGCTAGAGAGAGAGATCGGGCAAAAATGGAGCTTGGAGCATTAATGGAGCTTGAGGGGGAAGAGGTAAGTCAACGAAGAATAAGGGGACCCCCTTTTATAGCGGGGGTAACAATCCAACCGTTACCCCACTAAATAGCCCCGCACAGGGCGGTACTACCGTAGTGGGCAGCGGTACTACAGCTGGACCCAGCGGTACTACCGCTCCCCCTTATGGTACTACCACCCAGACAGAGAGTGCTTGAAGGCAAAGGAGGGACTGGCCCGGCACGGTACTGCCGGACAGGCCCAGCACGGTACTACCGCTCTCGAGCGGTACTACTGCACCTACTACCGCTGCAGGTGCCGCTCAACCCGACACAAGAAGTGCCCCCCTTGAGTCGAGGAGGTAGTGGCCCGGTACCGCAGCGGTACTGCCGCTGAGGACGCACAAGCGGTACTACCGCTGGGCACTGCGGTACTACCGCTGGGGCTAAAGACAACTCAATCTGCAGGGAAAAAGACCTCCAACGACGCGGGAAGGCCCAGAGGGTGTGAAACGAAAGTGTACGTGATGATTCCACCCTAGCCATACCAAAGCGGACCCCCTCTTGATAGAACGGTGACTCCTAAGAAACTAGTCCACCAACAAGAAATGAAAGAGCTATACTGTCTTGAAAAACACTCCGAGGGGAAAGAAATCGTCTCGAGCCAAAGGAAGAATCTCTAAAACGCTCAACGCACAAGGTTAGTCCGCAAATATGTTGTCATCAATCACCAAAACTACATCGAGAGAGATATACCTTAACAGGTGGGACGAGCCTCTCCTGGCGGGCCTTCCCCTTCTCCGCGGCCGAGAACCTCTTCGCCGGCGCCATGAGTGTCGCTGCTAGCAAGGAAGCGAGGAAAAAGAAGCAGAAGGAGCTAAGGAAGTGATGGGTGACGGGGGCTCCGCTCCCCCTTCCCATTTATAGCCAAGAGGAGGCCAACTGCCGGCCTCCACGATCTAAGGTAATGATGACCTTTTTCTGCATGCTGCAAGGACTCATCAAGTCGGGCAGTTGCCGAGGCAGCGTGGGGAAGCGGGGACACCCACGTCCAATCAACCTCCACGCGTCAACCGAGGCTGCAGGCTGTTAGGGCCCGCAGCGCCCCACACTTGCCCCTTAGCTTCACCTCGAAGCCAAGTCCGAGCACGCCTTGGGCCCAGGGGCTACTGTCGGTCTTCTGGGAACGGGGGTCCCCACACTTGCCTGCCTGCGGCCCACGGCGTGGCTCCACCAGTGGCCCTGTGCGGCCCATCTTCACCAGCAAGCACTCAAGACCCTCGCGAGGCGAACGATGCAAGACCTCCTCGGGGGCAGCCTCACCAGGCTGGCTCGCAAGGGGCGGAGAGATTAAGGCAAGGAAGACCTCGCGAGGTCCCCGTGATGTAAGCCATGACGACCAAGGCCAGGCAGGCACCAGGCGGGCGCCAGCACGCAGTGTTCTCGTTTCCTCTTTGGTGCTAAAGAGGCAAGCTCAGGTGCGGAGTCCCGAGGCATCAAGCGAAGGTTTCCATATCGGTGCAACAGGACCAAGACCAGCAGGACGGCAGGACGAAGGTCACCGTGGAGCCCAAGACGGCGTCACCACTAGAGCCTTTGGCAGGCAAAGACTACTTTTGTCAGGATAACTTGTACTAGCTGTCCCCCTTCAAACTTGGCCATTGTGGGATCCCTTCCCGCTCAATATTTGGGAAGAGGACCAGGGCCTCAATAAATAGGACTAGCCACCACCTTAGCAAAGAGGGGGAGGATCATTCAGACCACTAGACACCACACAAGCTCGCCAAGCACAAGAACACCTCTCCTCAGGAGGCCGTTCTTCCCCTTGTAATTGTTCGTCCTCAGCCCACGAGGCAATCCACCACACCACACTGGAGTAGGGTATTACACCGCAATGGTGGCCTGAACCAGTATAAATCTTGTGTCCCTTTGTTCTGCGAGTTCGACGCGCTAAGACTTGAGATTGTGGTGAGGGCGAGAGCTAGAGGGGGAGAGATCTTCGGGCGCACCCCAGTGTTCGAACCTCAAGGGTTTTGCCAGAACCCAAAATCCAATAGTATTCACACATGTATTTAAGTTTCCGATCAATACAATTCTTGCATGAATAATAAACCTTTATCATGAATAAGGAAATATAAAATAACAACTTTACTATTGCCTCTAGGGCATATTTCCTTCAGTCTCCCACTTGCACTAGAGTCAATAATCTAGTTCACATCACCATGTGATTTAACACCCATAGTTCACATCACCATGTGACCAACACCCAAAGAGTTTAATAGAGTCAATAATCTAGTTCACATCGCCATGTGATTAACACCCAAAGAGTACAAAGGTGTGATCATGTTTTGCTTGTGAGAGAGGTTTAGTCAATGGGTCTGTCACATTCAGATCCGTATGTATTTTGCAAATTCCTATGTCT
This sequence comes from Triticum urartu, assembly GCF_003073215.2. Lineage (NCBI taxonomy): Eukaryota > Viridiplantae > Streptophyta > Magnoliopsida > Poales > Poaceae > Triticum > Triticum urartu. The sequence continues at coordinate 671,559,443 of NC_053023.1, forward strand.
AAAATGCTCTGCATGGAGCTACTCTAGATAATTGCTCCCACTTTCAATATGTATCCAGATCAAGACTCACAGTCATCTGACGTAACTTTTTATGACAAAATCATTATCACCTCCATAACCGAGAAACGTTTCCTTAGTTCTCTTTAGGTACCTAAGGATAATTTTGACCACTGTCCAGTGATCTACTCATGGATCACTATTGTTCCCCCTTGCCAAACTCATGGCAAGGAACACAACACATCTGGTACACAGCATGGCATACTTTATAGAACCTATGACTGAGGCATAGGGAATGACTTTCCTTCTCTCTATATATTCTGTCGTGGTCGGGTTTTGAGTCTTACACAACTTCACACCTTGTAACACAGGCAAGAACCCTTTCTTTGACTGATCCATTTTGAACTTCTTCAAAACTTTATCAAGGTATGTGCTTTGTGAAAGTCCTATCAAGCGTCTTGATCTATCTCTATACATCTTGATGCCCAATATATAAGCAGCTTCACCGAGGTCTTTTGTTGAAAAATTCTTATTCAGGTGTCCTTTTATGCTATCCAGAAATTGTATATCATTTTCGATCAACAATATGTCATCCACATATAATATCAGAAATACCACAGAGCTCCCACTCACTTTCTTGTAAAGACATGCTTCACTATAAGTCTGTATAAAACCATATGCTTTGATCACCTCATCAAAGCGAATATTCCAACTCCGAGATGCTTGCACCAGTCCATAGAAGGATCACTGCATCTTGCACACTTTGTTAACACCTTTAGGATCAACAAAACCTCCTGGTTGCATCATATATAACTCTTCTTTAAGAAATCCATTAAGGAATGCAGTTTTGACGTCCATTTGCCAAATTTCATAATTATAAAATGTGGCAATTGCTAACATGATTCGGACTGACTTAAGCATCGCTACATGTGAGAAGGTCTGATCGTAGTCAACCCCTTGAACTTGTCGAACACCTTTCACGACAAGTTGAGCTTTGTAGATGGTGACATTACCATCAACGTCTGTCTTCTTCTTGAAGATCCATTTATTCTCAATGGCTTGCTGATCATCGGGCAAGTCCACCAAAGTCCACACTTTGTTCTCATAGATGGATCATATCTCAAATTTCATGGCCTCAAGCCATTTATCAGAATCTGGGCTCATCATAGCTTCTTCATAGTTCGTAGGTTCGTCATGGTCTAGTAACATGACTTCCAGGACAGGATTACTGTACCACTCTGGTGCGGATCTCACTCTGGTTTACCTACGAGGTTCGGTAGTAACTTGATCTGAAGTTACATTATCATCATCATTAGCTTCCTCACTAATCGGTTAGTAGTCACAGGAACAGATTTCTGTGATGAACTACTTTCCAATAAGGGAGTAGGTACAGTTACCTCATCAAGTTCTACTTTCCTCCCACTCACTTCTTTCGAGAGAAATTCCTTCTCTAGAAAGGATCCATTCAAGCAACGAATATCTTGCCTTCGGATCTGTGATAGAAGGTGTACCCAACAGTCTCCTTTGGGTATCCTATGAAGACACATTTTCCGATTTGGTTGAGCTTATCAGGTTGAAACTTTTTCACATAAGCATTGCAACCTCAAACTTTAAGAAACGACAGCTTAGGTTTCTTGCCAAACCATAGTTCATACGGTGTCGTCTCAACGGATTTAGATGGTGCCCTATTTAACGTGAATGCAGCTGTCTCTAATGCATAACCCCAAAACGATAGTGGTAGATCGGTAAGAGACATCATAGATCGCACCATATCTAATAAAGTACGGTTATGACGTTCGGACACACCATTACATTGTGGTGTTCCAGGTGGCGTGAGTAGTGAAACTATTTCACATTGTTTTTAACTGAAGGCCAAACTCGTAACTCAAATACTCTTCTCTATGATCAGATCGTAGAAACTTTATTTTCTTGTTACGATGATTTTTCACTTCACTCTGAAATTCTTTGAACTTTTCAAATGTTTCAGACTTATGTTTCATCAAGTAGATATACTCATATCTGCTCAAATCATCTGTGAAGATCAGAAAATAATGATACCTGTCGCGAGCCTCAATATTCATCGGACCACATACATCAGTATGTATGATTTCCAACAAATCTGTTGCTCGCTCCATTGTTCCGAAGAACGGAGTCTTAGTCATCTTGCCCATGAGGCATGGTTCGCAAGCACAACTGATTCATAATCAAGTGATTCCAAAAGCCCATCAGCTGGAGTTTCTTCATGCGCTTTACACCAATATGACCTAAACGATAGTGCCACAAATAAGTTGCACTATCATTATTAACTTTGCATCTTTTGGTTCAATATTATGATATGTGTATCACTACGATCGAGATCCAACGAACTATTTTCATTGGGTGTGTAACCATATAAGGTTTTATTCATGTAAACAGAACAACAATTTATTCTCTTACTTAAATGAATAACCGTATTACAATAAACATGATCAAATCATATTCATGCTCAACGCAAACACCAAATAACACTTATTTAGGTTCAACACTAATCCCGAAATTATAGGGAGTGTGCGATGATGATCATATCAATCTTGGAACCACTTCCAACACACATCGTCACTTCACCCTTAACTAGTCTCTGTTTATTCTGCAATCTCCCGTTTCGAGTTACTAATCTTAGCAACTGAACTAGTATCAAATACTAGGGGTTGCTATAAACACTAGTAAAGTACACATCAATAACATGTATATCAAATATACTTATGTTCACTTTGCCATCCTTCTTATCGCCAATCACTTGGGGTAGTTCCGCTTCCAGTGACCAGTCCCTTTGCAGTAGAAGACACTTAGTCTCAGGCTTAGGACCAGACTTGGGCTTCTTCACTTGAGCAGCAACTTGCTTGCTGTTCTTCTTGAAGTTCCCCTTCTTCCCTCTGCCCTTTTCTTGAAACTAGTGGTCTTGTCTACCATCAACACTTGATGTTTTTCTCGATTTCTACCTTCGTCAATTTCCGCATTACAAAGAGCTTGGGAATCGTTTCCGTTATCCCTTGCATATCATAGTTCATCACGAAGTTCTACTAACTTGGTGATGGTGACTAGAGAATTCTGTCAATCACTATCTTATCTGGAAGATTAACTCCCACTTGATTCAAGCGATTGTAGTACTCAGACAATCTGAGCACATGCTCACTAGTTGAGCGATTCTCCTCCATCTTTTAGCTATAGAACTTGTTGGAGACTTCATATCTCTCAACTCGGGTATTTGCTTGAAATATTAACTTCAACTCCTGGAACATCTCATATGCTCCATGACGTTCAAAACGTCTTTGAAGGCCCGATTCTAAGCCATTAAGCATGGTGCACTAAACTATCAAGTAGTCATCATATTGAGCTAGCCAAACGTTCATAACGTCTGCATCTGCTCCTGCAATAGGTCCGTCACCTAGCGGTGCCTAGCGGTGCATCAAGGACATAATTCTTCTATGCAGCAATGAGGATAATCCTCATATCACAGATCCAATCCGTATCATTGCTACTAACATCTTTCAATTTATTTTTCTCTAGAAACATATCAAAAATAAACGGGGAAGCTATGTGCGAGCTATTGATCTACAACATAGATATGCAAATACTATTAGGACTAAGTTCATGATAAATTTAAGTTCAATTAATCATATTAATTAAGAACTCCCACTTAGATAGACATCCCTCTAGTCATCTAAATGATCACGTGACCCAAATCAACTAAACCATGTCCGATCATCACGTGAGATGGAGTAGTTTTCAATGGTGAACATCATTATGTTGATCATATCTACTATATGATTCACGCTCGACCTTTCGGTCTCCAGTGTTCCGAGGCCATATCTGCATATGCTAGGCTCGTCCAGTTTAACCCGAGTATTTCTACGTGTGCAAAACTGCCTTACACCCATTGTAGATGAACATTGAGCTTATCACACCCGATCATCATGTGGTGTCTCGACAAGACGAACTTTGGCAACGGTGCATACTCAGGGAGAACACTTTTACCTTGAAATTTAGTGAGAGATCATCTTATAAAGCTACCGCCGAACTAAGCAAAATAAGATGTATAAAAGATAAACATCACATGCAATCAAAAATATGTGACATGATATGGCCATCATCATCTTGTACCTTTGATCTCTCCAAAGTACTGTCATGATCTCCATTGTTACCGGCATGACACCATGATCTCCATCATCTTGATCTTTTATCAACATGTCCTCACATGGTTGTCTCACCAGCTATTGCTTTTGCAACTATTGCTATCACATAGTGATAAAGTAAAGCAATTACATGGCACTTGCATCTTATGCAATAAAGAGACAACCATTAGGCTCCTGCTAGTTGCCGATAACTTTAACAAACATGATCATCTCATACAACAATTTATATCTCATCACGTCTTGACCATATCAAATCACAACATGCCCTGTAAAAACAAGTTAGACGTCCTCTACACTGTTGTTGCAAGTTTTACGTGGCTGCTACGGGCCAAGAAAGAACAGTTCTTACCTACGCATCAAAACCACAACGATATTTCATGAAGTTAGTGTTGTTTTAACCTTCACAAGGACCGGGCGTAGCCACACTCGGTTCAACTAAAGTTGGAGAAACTGACACCCGCTAGGCACCAGTGTCCAAAGCACGTGGGTAGAACCAGTCTCGCGTAAGCGTAAGCGTAATGTCGGTCTGGGCCGCTTCATCCAACAATACCGCCGAACCAAAGTATGACATGCTGGTAAGCAGTATGACTTGTATCGCCCACAACTCACTTGTGTTCTACTCGAGCATATAACATCTACGCATAAACCTGGCTTAGATGCCACTATTGGGGAATGTAGTAATTTCAAAATTTTCCTACGCACACACAAGATCATGGTGATGCATAGCAACGAGAGGGAAGAGTATCATCCACGTACACTCGTAGACCGTAAGCGGAAGCGTTATGAGAACGCGGTTGATGTAGTCAAACGTCTTCACGATCTGACCGATCCAAGTACCGAATGCATGGCAGCTCCGAGTTCAGCACACGTTCAGCTCGATGACGTCCCACGAACTCCGATCCAGCAGAGTTTCGTGGGAGAGTTCCGTCAGCACGATGGCATGATGACGGTGATGATGTTGCTACCAACGCAGGGCTTCGCCTAAGCACCGCTACGATATGATCGAGGTGGATTATGGTGGAGGGGGCACCACACACGGCTAAGGGATCAATCATCAACTTGTGTATCTATGGGGTGCCCCCTGACCACGTATATAAAGGAGTGGAGGAGGGGGAGGGCCGACCCTCCTAAGGCGCGCCCTGGGGAGTCCTACTCCCACCGGGAGTAGGATTCCCCCCTTCCATGTAGTTGGAGTAGGAGAGAAGGAAAGGGAAAAGATAAGAGAAGGAAGGAGGGGGCACCGCCCTCCCCCTAGTCAAATTCGGACTAGGCCTGGGGGGGGGCAGCCTCCTCTCTCACTTTCCCTAAAGCCCAATAAGGCCCATATACTCCCCAGCGAATTCCCGTAACTCTCCGCTACGCCGAAAAATACCCGAATCACTCGAAACCATTCCGATGTCCAAATATAGTCGTCCAATATATCAATCTTTATGTCTCATCTGGGACTCCAAAGTACCTTCGGTACATCAAAACACATAAACTCATAATACCGATCGTCACCGAACGTTAAGCGTGCGGACCCTACGGGTTCGAGAACTATTTAGACATGACCAAGACTCATCTTCGGTCAATAACCAATAGCGGAACCTGGATGCTCATATTGGTTCGTACATATTCTACAAATATCTTTATCGGTCAAACCGCATAACAACATACGTTGTTCCCTTTGTCATCGGTATGTTACTTTCCCGAGATTCAATCGTCGGTATCTCAATACGTAGTTCAATCTCGTTACCGGCAAGTCTCTTTACTCGTTCCGAAATGCATTATCCCGCAACTAAATCATTAGTTGCATTGCTTGCAAGGCTTATAGTGATGTGCATTACCGAGAGGGCCCAGAGATACCTCTCCGACAATCAGAGTGACAAATCCTAATCTCGATCTATGCCAACTCAACAAGTACCATCGGAGACACCTGTAGAGCACCTTTATAATCACCCAGTTACGTTGTGATGTTTGGTAACACACAAAGTGTTCCTCTGGTAATCGGGAGTTGCATAATCTCATAGTTATAGGAACATGTATAAGTCATGAAGAAAGCAATAACAAGTAAACTAAAAGGATCAAGTGCTATTCTAACAGAATGGGTCAAGTCAATCACATCATTCTCCTAATGATGTGATACCGTTTATCAAATGACAACTCATGTCCATGGTTAGGAAACATAACCATCTTTGATCAACGAGCTAGTCAAGTAGAGGCATACTAGTGACACTTTGTTTGTCTATGTATTCACACATGTATTATGTTTCCGGTTAATACAATTCTAGCATGAATAATAAACATTTATCATGATATAAGGAAATATAAATAACATCTTTATTATTGCCTCTAGGGCATATTTCCTTCAATTTTGAGCAAGCAAGGCATTAAGCAACACCTCATCCCCGTTAATAGTATTGGCCTTTCCTATGGACTCAATGTAATCTTGGATCACTAAAATGAAAATGTAGAGTCTTGAGCTTGAGCCAATTTGTGTCCTTAGCATTTTGAGGGGTGCACATTCCTAATCCATGCCATGCCAATCATTGAACTTTCTGAAATGATCATCTTGAAATAGCAATAGTTCAATGAGCTATATGTTGTTAGGAATTACCAAAACCACCCAGGGATAGTTGCACTTTCAATCTCCCCCTTTTTGGTAATTGATGACAACATATAGATCAAAGCTTCGACAAATGATAATAAGATTGAAATACATCATCGCTTTGAGAAGTATGTGATAAGCAAGAGCTCCCCCTAAATTTGTGCATTATTTGAAATAAGCTTTTGAATGCAAATGCACAACCAATTAGGATCATGGGTTACTCTTCCATGTCACATACATCTTGGTGGGGCACTCAAAATGATATAAGGTAAAAACATGCACTCATCACCAAGCAAAGTGAATGATCATATATGAGATATAAGAGATAATATCATCCAAGCAAACATTAAATTAGGATATGATCAAACACATGATCATACAAGTATCTCACACACAGACATAAAGTATCAAACGAAAAACAAGAGAGACAAAGAAGCAAAACACACACACACACTCTCTCTCTCAGCCTATGATCTATACATTTCTCCCCCTTTGGCAACAAGTTACCAAAAAGTTCGAAAATGCATAGTGCTATGGTCTCTCTATGCTTGGTCTTCAGGAGGTGGTGTAGAGAGGACTCCAAGGACGAAAGCATCTGTAGAAGATGTTGGAGCTGGTGGAGTGGCAACTGGAGGTGGCACTGAAGCTGTAGTTGCTGGTGCTGAAGTAGTTGTTCTAGTGTCAACCATGGGCACTGTAGCAGACCATTGACCTCTGGGCACTCTTTTAAAGGCATCTGTGGTAGCCTGCCCTTTCCTCTCTTCTGCTTCCTCCTGGAGCTTCTCAACAGTTATCTGCATCTCAGTCACTTTTTGATCAAGATCATAGAATTTGGTCTCAATGATCCTCTCCAAGCTCTCCTGATTCTTGTTCAGGGTGGCCAAGCCCTTCTCAATCCTTAATGTTACTTGAATCCGATAAGCAAGCTGATCTTGTTTTGAATTTAAGAAAACATGAGATGCCTCCTCAACGCTTGGCATCTTTGCAGCCTTTTCAGCCTTTGCCTTCTCTCTCTTTTCTTGTGCTTGCACAGATGTAGGATCATCCTCATTCATCACAACAGTGTTGTCCTCAAATTCTAGTCTCAAAGGTAAATGCTCCTTGTCCAACAAATCTGTGCTTGTGCCCATCTTGGGTTGATGAGAAGCTGAATATGTGGAGCATACCCACAAGATCTCTTCTAATCTACAACTGTCCTTTTGATTGTTCCAACAATCAGGATCATGACCTTAAATTTCTGAGGCACATCAAATATCTGCAGCAAGTTGATTGAATGGCCTCTGATCATCTTGTGATCTCCAGACTTGGGCAACCATGTATGCCTCAATATTGTGTTGACAGTAGCTAGACTAGACAACAAGTAATGTACAGACCCAAGCTTATGTGTTTCCAATGCCTTATCTGGGATCTCCTTGTACATATTTGCCATAGAGTTGTGGTCTTTCTTCTTCTTGGCATAGACATCCAAGTCATCTTCATGCTCTTCAGGGGCATTTATCAACTTTGCCCACTCCTCAACAGTTGACTGGTACCTTGTACCCTCAGACATCCATACAATTCTAACATCTGGATAAAAATGAGCTGTAGAATAAAACTACATAATGAGCTCATCATTCCATTTGGTGAGCTCTTATCCCACAGATTCATCTACTCCACAAGATTGGAAACTCTCATGTACTCCTGGAAAGTGGTCTTCATTCTCATCAATGTATTCCCAATCGACCCACTTCATATCACAAACTATGGGCTTCTTGTCAAGCAGAATGGTTTCATAGAAATCTTGTTGTTCTTTAGTGTGGAACCTATAGTCCACTGCAGTTCTCCTCCTCATAGCATAAGGATCAGACTGTCTCCAGAGTCTGAGACCTGCATCCTTCCTGATGTTCATGTCTTCTGCCACCGGATGGCTGTCATTATGGTCTGGAATCTTTGGCTTAAGCTTTCTGAGCATTTGGGATTCAACATCTTCTTCCTCAACTTCAGGCACTGGGCCTTGTTCTTTTCTACAGCTGGAATGTTCCTAGTACTCCTCTTGGGCTTTGGAGCTGGAGTAGAAGCTTTGGGTGCAGTCTTGGGCTTAGAAGGGGCAGCCCTAGACTTAATTGCACCCCATCAGTTTTTGGGACTTGGTTGCTAGTGCAACATCCTCTCCCTCTTCCTCAGCTGGATCTCTCATTATAGAGGATCTACCAATGACTCTGGCAGTGGTCTTCTTGACCCTCTCTTTCCTTTTCTTACTCTCTCCAGCAGCCTCTTCAATTGGCTTAGAAGTTTCAACAGTTGATACATGATACGTCTCCAACGTATCTATAATCTTTGATTGCTCCATGCTATATTATCTTCTGTTTTGGACATTATTGGGCTTTATTATTCACTTTTATATTATTTTTGGGACTAACCTACTAACCGGAGGCCCAGCCCAGAATTGCTGTTTTTTTGCCTATTTTAGGGTTTCGAAGAAAAGGAATATCAAACGGAGTCCAAACGGAATGAAACCTTCGGGAACGTGATTTTCTCACCGAACATGATCCAGGAGACTTGGACCCTACGTCAAGCAACCAACAGGGAGGCCACGAGGTAGGGGGCGCGCCTATGCCCCCAGGCGCGCCCTCCACCCTCATGGGCCCCCTGTTGCTCCACCGACGTACTTCTTCCTCCTATATATACCTATGTACCCCCGAACGATCAGATACGGAGCCAAAACCCTAATTCCACCGCCGTAACTTTCTGTATCCACGAGATCCCATCTTGGGGGCTGTTCCGGAGCTCTGCCGGAGGGGGCATCGATCACGGAGGGCTTGTACATCAACACCATAGCCTCTCCGATGAAGTGTGAGTAGTTTACCTCAGACCTTCGGGTCCATAGTTATTAGTTAGATGGCTTCTTCTGTCTTTTTGGATCTCAATACAAAGTTCTCCCCCTCTCTTGTGGAGATCTATTCGATGTAATGTTCTTTTTGCGGTGTGTTTGTTGAGACCTATGAATTGTGGGTTTACGATCAGGTTTATCTATGAACAATATTTGAATCTTATTTGAATTCTTTTATGTTTGATTGTTTATCTTTGCAAGTCTCTTCGAATTATCAGTTTGGTTTGGCCTACTATTGATCTTTCTTGCAATAGGAGAAGTGCTTAGCTTTGGGTTCAATCTTGCGGTGTCCTTTCCCAATGATAGTAGGGGCAGCAAGGCACGTATTGTATTGTTTCCATCGAGGATAACAATATGGGGTTTTCATCATATTGCATGAGTTTATCCCTCTACATCATGTCATCTTGCTTAAGGCGTTACTCTGTTCTTATGAACTTAATACTCTAGATGCATGCTGGATAGCGGTCGATGTATGGAGTAATAGTAGTAGATGCAGGCAGGAGTCGGTCTACTTGTCTTGGACGTGATGCCTATATACATGATCATACCTAGATATTCTCATAACTATGCTTAATTCTGTCAATTTCTCAACAATAATTCATTCACCACTGTAAAATACTTATGCTCTCGAGAGAAGCCACTAGTGAAACCTATGGCCGCCGGGTCTATCTTCATCATATTAATCTTCCAATACTTAGTTATTTTCATTGCCTTTTATTTTACTTTGCATCTTTATCATAAAAATACCAAAAATATTATCTTATCATATCTATTAGATCTCACTCTCATAAGTGACCATGTAGGGATTAACAACCCCTTATCGCGTTGGTTGCGAGGATTTTTTTGTTTTGTGCAGGTGCAAGGGACACGCGCATAGCCTCCTACTAGATTGATACCTTGGTTCTCAAAAACTGAGGGAAATACTTACGCTACTTTGCTGCACCACCCTTTCCTCTTCAAGGGAAAACCAACGCAAGTGCTCAAGAGGTAGCAAGAAGGATTTCTGGCACCGTTGCCGGGGAGGTTCGCGCAAGTCAAGATTTGACTCCCAACAACGAGCCATTTCTGGCGCCGTTGCCGGGGAGGTCTACGCAAAAGTCAACATACCAAGTACCCATCACAAACCCTTATCTCCGGCATTAAATTATTTGCCATTTTCCTCTCGTTTTCCTATCCCCCACTTCACCCTTGCCGTTTTATTCGCCCTATCTCTCTCTATCCTCCCTCTCTTTTCCGTTCTCCTCTTTTCCATTTGCTTGTCGTTATGGCGAGTCCTCGATCTTCTCCATTGTCTCCCGAGAATGAAGTTCTTAATTTTAAGCAAAGGGAGGGAGAAAATCTAAAAGACGCTTGGTATAGAATTTGCAATGCTCAAAATAAATCTACCAGGAAGCAATCTACTTACGTTCTTCTTCGCAATTTTTATGTAGGCGTTGCTCCTTGGTACAGATATATCCTTGATACCATTACCGGAGGGAACTTCTTAGGTAGCCATACTTTTGTTTCTTATAATGCTATGATAGATTTGTTTGACTCACCACCTCTTTTGGTTAATGAAACTATGTTAACTTTGGAGCATGTAATTCAAAAACTTGAAATTATTGAAAATAAAGTTGCTACCGTTGAGTTAATTGAAAATTTCCATAAAAAGATCCATAACCAAATTACCCAATATGGATCTAAAGTAGGTGTAGCTTTGAAAAATATTAAAGAGAAGGAACCTATAGTTAATGAAAGAATAAATCCTGATTCCACTAGAATTGATAAACTTGAGGGTATCATTACCAACTTGGGAACCGCCTTTTCTTCCGTAAATAATACTCCAAGTCCTCCAAGTAAAATTGCCAAGCTTATGTATGTTCCTAAAAATAAGGGTGAATCCTCTAATAAGGAAACTGCAGATCTCAAATCTATAAGTGTTCATCCCAATCTTTTTTCGATCTTGTGCCTAAAAGTTTGATAATCAGTAAAAAGAAAGAAATTCCTAAGTATGGTAGATTTCTCATTGAAGAATTCCCTACCAAAGATGGCAATACCTAGATCTATCCTTGCTTTTATGCCTAGCTAGGGGCGTTAAACGATAGCGCTTGTTGGGAGGCAACCCAATTTTATTTTTATTCCTTGCTATTTGATCCTATTTAGTAATAAATAATTTATCTAGCCTCTGTTTTGGTTGTGTTTTTTGTGTTTAATTAGTGTTTGTCCCAAGTAGAACCGTTGGGAAGACTTGGGGAAAGTCTTGTTAATCTTGCTGTAAAAACAGAAACTTTAGCGCTCACGAGAACTGCTGCCATTTTTATTTGGAAAGTGATATTTAGTTAATTCTTTTTGCAGATGATTAATAGATAAATTCCTCACGTCCATCAATTTATTTTAGAATTTTTGGGATTCCAGATCTTGCGCTAGCTACAGATTACTACAGACTGTTCTGTTTTTGACAGATTCTGTTTTTCGTGTGTTGTTTGCTTATTTTGATTAATCTATGGCTAGTAAAATAGTTTATAAACCATAGATAAGTTGGAATACAGTAGGTTTAACACCAATATAAATAAAGAATGAGTTCATTACAGTACCTTGAAGTGTTCTTTTGTTTTCTTTCGCTAACGGAGCTTACGAGATTTTCTACTTTAAGTTTTGTGTTGTGAAGTTTTCAAGTTTTGGGTAAGGATTTGATGGATTATGGAACAAGGAGTGGCAAGAGCCTAAGATTGGGGATGCCCATGGCACCCCCAAGATAATCTAAGGACACCTAAAAGCCAAAGCTTGGGGATGCCCCGGAAGGCATCCCCTCCTTCGTCTACTTCAATCGGTAACTTTACTTGGAGCTATATTTTTATTCACCACATGATATGTGTTTTGCTTGGAGCGTCTTTGTCAAGACCCCGATTCCAAGTCACATCGATTTAGCCGGTAACACCTCATATCACATTGCGGCCTCACGCACGGTATCCCCACAGGTGTCGCCTTACCATGGCCCGGGACCGTTTGCGCCTTTTGGCTCACGTATATGATAGTGTCGCTAGCATCCATATGACAGAGAACCCGGGCCGACATGGCTAGTCGTGAACCCAAAGCGGCACAGACCTATGGAGACAGGCATACATGAATCACATCGAGCATGTCGGTCAACAGCGTGTGAATCCGGGCTGTAGCACTGGGCTAACAGGACTCCGGGGAACCCGGGCTATAGCAGGCTAGGCAGGACTCCGGATGTCACTGCGTGACATTTGCCCAAAGGGACAGACATAGGAACGAAGTGAAACACATGCCGGCCAGTCAAGCGTCCTGAGCAATAGTGCTGGGCTAGCAGGACTCCGGTGAACCGGGCTGTAGTGGACTAATATGGCTCGAGGAGCACTAGATTACATTTCCCCATAAGAGAGGCTGCCAAGGATAAACAACTAGATTGTCGGATATCACACATACCAAGCATTTCAATCATACACACAATATGCTCGATATGTGCAAATACAACATGGCATCACAACAAAACTCTACAACTCAAGTACTTTATTTAAATGCTCCGAAGAGGCATACATAACATGTTCATACAGGTAGGGGTCACATGACCCGACACTCAAGTCATACAAGCATACAAGCACATGCGGAAGCAAATAGTCTGAGTAGAGACACTAGGAAGAAAGAAGGCTTGTCGAAGCCTGTCTATCTACATAAGGCCCTCCATGGCCAGGATCACCACCTGGGTGGCAAGTTACTCATCGACGTCGAGGTCTACATAAAACCCATCGGAGGGGGCGGTGTTGTCGTCTGAAAACAGTAATTAAAGCAAACATGAGTACAAAGGTACTCAGCAGGTCTTACAACAGAACCTACTATACATGCTCATTCTCAAGAAGGTGGTGGAGTTATTGCAGCAAGCCAGCTTTGACTCTTGGCTAAGCTATCCTACGAGACACCACTAGTAAAATAGTTTTCGCACACCAGTCCACTAATCACCAACACAATACTCCACCGGGGATCCTCCCTCGTCATCCTACGAGAGAGACATCCTCGGTACTCACACTTATCTTGAGTCTTTTAGTAGTAACCATTAACTTGTCTATGAACTGTATAGGCAACCAAGTAGTCCTTTACCGCGGACGCGGCTATTCGAATAGTTTTATACCCTGCAGGGGTGTACTTCGTCACACATGTTTCCACCACTTAGCGTCTGCACACGACATGTGCTTGGCAGACTTCAAGCGAAAGCCGACGTGGGTGTAGACCACGACCTGACTAACCGCACAAGTCTCTAGTCCAGGTTTATCGCCTATTCGGGTTCCATCCGCAAGGAAATCCGGCCGGGGTGTCCTCAACGGCCCCATACAATGTGTGCAGGGTTCCCGAGACACCAAACGGGCGACTCGGTACACCGTGCCACGGTGTATCTACCGCATCATAGCCCACCCCTAGGGTCAGCGCTACGCACGACCGCCAACACATAACCTACAAACACCAGAAACTAGTTGCAACTCCTGGACAGCCGACGAGAGGGGTCAGTAAGTCGAGCGGGGTCATATTTCAGGGCCCAATGTGTGGTAGTAGCTGAATCTTAAATCATGCATACAGATCTCAGTTCTTATGGACGGCCTCAATGAAACAACCCACCATTTACTCCTACATGGCCTCTCATCGATACCTTTACCAAAACATGTTCAACACATCCCTCACATTACCGACATAATCATTTCACTCTAGCCCATCGCCTAGATGAACCAGACCTGACACAACTCTAAGCATAGCAAGGTAGGAAAACACATACATGGCTCAATCAACTCGTACACATGCTAGTGGGTTTCATCTAGTTACTGTGGCAATGACAGGTCATGCAGAGGATAAGGGTTCAACTACCGTAGCACACAGCAGTTTGAAACGTTGTTGTCCTAATGCAGTAAATGAGAGCAGAGGCGAGAACATGGGATTGTATCGATATGATCAGTGGGGCTGCTTGCCTGATGGAGTGGTAGTAGGGTACTGCCCTTCAGTTGGATACTCGGAGATATCCTCGGAGGCAGAACCTACCACGAAAGACACCACAGAATATAATCAACACATGGCAATATGCAACAGTATGATGCATGCTATGACATGGCAAAATGAGGTGTCCTGCCTAATGCAATGTGAAACAAGTTGGAATGGGTCCATTTGAATCAAAGATTCAAATGGTAGCTTAAGTTCGTATGCATTATAAGTGTATTAGCTTGCTTCACCTAAACAGCAAGGTTAAAGTGTTTTGTCATGCATGAAACCATTACAAATGGAAAGATTGAATTTTTCTGATCATTTTTCATATATAATTTGCTGGATTTGGAGCTATGGTTGATTTTCTATGATTTTTAGAAGTTTAGGATATTTTCTGGAATTTCCTATATAAGAATAAATCCAGAAATTAAATAACTGCGTCAGCACTGCGTCACTGTGACATCAGCGAGTCAAAGGCGCTAGCCCAGGTCAAACCTAACGGCTGCGACCCACACGTCAGTGAAACAACTAATTAACAGGGTTAGGTTAACACTAACTAAACTATTAGTGGGGCCTGGGCCCGCATGTAAGTGACCTAAACTAACTAAAATTAGTTAGTGCTAACCCTAGGTTAATTAGCAGAGGGGGGCCCCACTTGTCATAGACTCAGGGGGAGTCAACCTGGGCCCACCCAGTCAAAGTCAACGGGTCAAACCCGCCGGCGTTTAGCCGCCGGCGAGGCCAGACGCGGCGGTGGAAGTGCATCTACGCGTTCCGGCGACCAAATGGGCGGTGGAGAGCATCTACGCGTTGCTGGGAGCAAGCCGCAGCATATGATGGTGGTGGTTGGGCTCGGGGTTGCCGGAAATGTCACCGGCGACGAGCTGTGCGGCTGCCGGAGTCGGGTGAAGATGAACCCGAGGCTATGGGGCATGGCGAGGCATGTGGGGTGGTGTGTTGGGCTCCTGGGGATGCGGTGAGCACGTTGGACATAGTGGTGTGGCCAGTGGGTGGCCGGAGCATCGTCGGCGACGAGCTCCACGGCGGCGGGTGCTCGGGTGAGCGTGGTGCGGTGCACACGGGGCAGGAGGGAGTTAGTGGAGAGGGGGAGGATGGAGCTGGGCTCACAGCGATTGCAGCAAGTGTCGAAGCAGGCTCGGGGAAGGCCGGAGCTGAGGGGGTGACGATGGAGATCTCGGCGGCCGGAGTTGGGGGAAACAGGGTCAGCGGCGACTCTAGAGCGGGCGAGCACTCGGGGCTCGGCCTGCTCGACGTAGTCGACGACGGCGGAGTTCGTGGACACGATGTCGCGGCACGGGGACGATGGTGGACGCGGTCAGCATGGTGGCGCAGGCGCGGCATCGTCGGCCATGGTGCGGGAGAGCGAGGGAGAGGAGCTGGGGAGAGAGAGGCATGTCTGTGAGCTCGGGGGAGAGGTGTGTGACCGAACAAGGGCAGCAGCACTGCGAGGGGAGGAAGCAGGGCGGCGGGAAGCTGCGTGGCGCGCGCAGGCGCCGGCGTCGAGCACTTTCCTTCCTGCCTGGCCAAGCCAAGCAGCTCGCTGGAGTGGTGGCTGGGCTGGGCCTGCAGGTGGGCCTGCTAGGTGGCGTCAGGTAAGCCTCTGCTTTGCGTTGTTTTTTTCTTTTTCTATTTTTCTGTAAGTTTGTGGCTTTATTAAAAATAGTTAGGCACTTACAAAAATCCTGAAAATAATCATAGGCTCTGTTTAGATTATTTCCAACAGCCCACACTTATTTCCAGAATTATTTGAGCATTTAAAATATTTTATAGCATTTAAATGCCCAAATGCAAATACTATATGAGTTAATCCAATGACCTTAAGATGTCCTAGAAAAATGTTCACCATTTTTGTCAAAGGTTTTAACCCAAAACAAAAAGGGTGGACTTTTTAGAAGGGCATTTCAGGTTCATTGAAAAAGATTTTAGTAAACCCTAGTTGGTTTATGGGGGGTGCTGGGGGTTCTATCATCCCCATTTCATTTTCTGGGAAATTTAAACACGATGCTATCACTCTAATGCATGAACTAGCTAGGGTGTGACAACTCACCCCCACTCAAAATAATCTCTTCCCGAGATTTAGGATCTGTTGGGAAGAAGGTGGGGTACTCGAGTCGAAGACGATCCTCCCTTTCCCAAGTGGCTTCCATTTTGGAATGGTGTGACCATTTAACCTTGAGAAACTTGATGTTATGGCATCGAGTGGTACGCTCGGCTTGATCAAGGATACGAACGGGATATTCCCGATATGAGAGGTTATCTTGTAGATCAAGCGTTTCGTGGTCCACTCCACGGATAGGATCTGCGAAGCAACGCCTGAGTTGAGAAACATGGAAGACATTGTGAACTCTGTAAAGATGCGGAGGTAATTCCAATTGGTAGGCAACTTCTCCTCGTTTGGCAAGAATGCGAAAGGGTCCAATGTAACGAGGAGCCAATTTGCCTTTGATACCGAAACGATGGGTTCCCTTTAACGAAGTAACCCGAAGGTAAGCCTTCTCGCCGACTTCATAAGTCATGAGCTTATGTTTACGATCATATTGGATCTTTTGACGAGATTGGGCTGTTTTCAATTTCTCACGAATAACGCGAACCTGCTCTTCTGCTTCCTAAATCATATCTGGGCCAAAGAGTTGTCTTTCCCCGGTTTCTAACAAGTTAAGAGGCATTGGACATTTTTGTCCATAGAGAACTTCGAAAGGAGCTTTGCCCAAGCTAGCTTGATAACTATTGTTATAAGCAAACTCCACGAATGGAAGGCATTTCTCCCAATCCATTCCGAATGAGATGACAGAAGCTCGGAGCATATCTTCTAGAATTTGATTTACTCGCTCTACTTGACCACTTGATTGGGGGTGGAAGGTGGTGCTAAAAGAGAGACGAGTTCCCATAGCATTTTGGAAACTTTCCCAAAATCGAGAGGTGAAGAGATTCCCATGATCTGAGTTAATTTCCAATGGGACACCATGAAGAGACACTCTTCGGGAGATGTATAAATCATCTAGCTGGCTAGCGGTGA
Organism: Triticum urartu; assembly: GCF_003073215.2. Taxonomy (NCBI): domain Eukaryota; kingdom Viridiplantae; phylum Streptophyta; class Magnoliopsida; order Poales; family Poaceae; genus Triticum; species Triticum urartu. The sequence goes on from NC_053023.1 coordinate 671,577,067, forward strand.
TACTCTCACGAACAGGTAGAAAGTGGGCCACCTTGGAAAGACGATCGATTACGACGAAGATGGCATTATTCCCTCTCTTGGTTCTGGGAAACCCAGTAATGAAATCCATACTGATTTTATCCCATTTCCACTCAGGAATAGTCAAAGGTTGAAGGGTGCCAGCAGGCCGTTGATGCTCTGCTTTAACACGACGACAGACATCGCAACTAGCAATGTATTGAGCAATTTCTCTCTTCATCCTAGTCCACCAAAACCTCTGGCATTGGTCTTGATACATTTTAGTACTACCGGGATTAATGGTGAGAGGGGATTCATGAGCTTCCTTAAGAATCAACTGGTGTAGATGTTGTTTCTTGGGAACCACCAAGCGGTTCTCAAAGAAAACAACACCTCGCTCATCCACGGAAAAACATTTAACAACTCCGCTAGAGATGTTTTCCTTAATCCGGGATATGCCCTTATCACGCTTCTAGGCAGCTATGATTTGATCCTTAAGGTTAGGCTTCGCCACCAGGGTGGATAGGAATCCTCGAGGAACAATGTGAAGATTAAGCTTACGAAATTCCTCGTGGAGAAGTGGTTGACTTTGTTGTAACATCAGGTTGTTACACTAAGATTTACGACTGAGCGCATCAGCCATAACATTGGCTTTCCCCGGGGTGTAAGTTATTCCTAAGTCGTAATCTGAGATGAACTCGACCCAACGTCTTTGCCTGAGATTCAAATCCGGTTGGGTGAAGATATATTTCAAACTTTGGTGATCGGTGAAGATCTGGCAACGATTACCGAGAAGGTAATGTCGCCAAGTTTTAAGTGCATGGACTACAGCTGCAAGCTCTAGATCATGTGTGGGATAGTTTTCCTCATGTGGGTGTAATTGCCGTGAAGCATAGGCAATTACCTGACGATCTTGCATGAGTATGCAACCTAGTCCTTGTCGCGAGGCGTCGCAATAGATAATAAAGTCCTTGGAGAAATCTGGTGGTACCAGTACGGGAGCAGATGTCAGGCGTCTTTTCAGTTCCTGAAAGCTGAACTCGCACTGTGGGGTCCACTCGAACTTTTTATCTTTCTTGAGGAGTTCAGTTAGACGTTTAGCAACCTTGGAGAAATTCTCGACGAAGCGGCGGCAATAGCTCGCTAAGCCAAGGAAGCTCCGAACTTGCTTGACCGTCTCAGGTGGATTCCAATCAAGGATGGCTTGAACTCGCTCGGGATTGACAGCAATACCCTTACCAGAGATTAAATGGCCTAGATAGGTCACTTTTGGCAACCAAAAATCACACTTGGAGAATTTGGCATAAAGGTGATGCTCTCAAAGTTTCGTCAATACCAGCCTTAGATGTTCGGCATGTTCCTCTTCAATCTTGGAGTAGATGAGTATGTCATCGAGGTATACTACGATGAATTTATCCAAATACTCCATGAAGACTGAGTTCATTAACCAAGAGAAGGTGGCTGGGGCATTGGTTAAACCAAAGGACATGACGGTGTACTCGTATTGTCCATAACGAGTAACAAAGGCCGTTTTGGGAATGTCCCCGTTTCTGATTTTGATTTGATGGTAGCCCAACCTCAAATTCATCTTGGAAAAGACTGAGGATCCAGCGAGCTGATCATACAGATCGTTGATCCTGGGGAGCGGATACTTGTTCTTGATAGTGACCAAGTTGAGAGGTCGGTAATCTACAACCATCCGATCCGTTCCATCCTTCTTCTTGACGAAGAGGACGGGGCAAGCCCAAGGAGAGGAACTAGGACGGATGAAACCCTTTTTCAAGGACTCATCGAGTTGGTTCTTAAGCTCGGCTAGTTCTAAGGGTGCCATCTTATAGGGTCTCCTTGAAATTGGAACGGTTCCTGGAACAAGGTCTATCACAAACTCGACATCCCTGTCAGGTGGAACACCTGGCAGTTCTTCTGGAAAGACATCCGGGAAGTCCCGGACTACCGGAATATCTTCAATGTCTGGAAGGGGGTTGGCATTTAGGGAGTAAAGTTGGTGCTTGGCCACTCGAGTTAAGACATTGACTGTCTTGCCCGATGGGTGAGTAAGTTGAATGGTTCTAGTGGCGCAATCAATCTTAGCATAATGAGCTGACATCAAGTCCATACCCAAGATGATGTTTATGTTCGAGGACTTGAGAGCTATTAAGGATGCAAGGAAGACAAGTCTATCGACAAGAGTTTCATTCCCATGGCTTACTCTAGAAGTTTGCCATTTGGAACCCAGAGTTTGAATTACCATAGAAGTGGGCATGTCACAGAATGTCGTGTTATGCAATCGAGCATAGTTCTCAGATATGAATGAATGAGATGCTCCAGTATCGAAAAGAACAGATGCCGGATGGCAATTAACAAGGAGCGTACCAAGGACGACGTTAGGATCCTCATGAGCCTCCTCAGCTGAGACATAGTTGACATAGCCACGTGCAGTGGTGGCTGGCTTGGCGTAGAAGGTCTTTCCCGCTGGCTTACCACGGCCAACGGACTTTCCAGATTAATTGGGGTTGTTGTTCTGGGGAGACTCTCGACTGTAGTGACCCGGCTCTCCACACTTGAAACATGCCACAACATTGGGGCGTGGAGCAGCATTAGCAGCGGGGCCACCATAGGGCTTAGACGGTGCAAACTACTGGTTGGGGCGAGGCGCCTCAAAGGATGGCCTCGGAATGAACCTGGGTGGCAGTGCCGTGCTTGGAATCCACACCCGGCGCTTCTGAGATCCAGAGCCGGATGAAGAACCAAAATCACGAGAGTGCTTGCATGAAGCGTCATAGTCAGACTGGCCTGTCTCAGCTTGATGGCTTTATTGACCAACTTCTGAAAGGAGGTGCACTCGTGCAGACGAAGATCGCGGCGAAGCTCGGGGCTAAGTCCCTTGCGGAACCTTGCCTGCTTCTTAGCGTCGGTGGATACCTCTTCAGGAGCATATCGTGCCAAATTCCCAAACTCACGACTATATGCATCCACAACCAGTCTTCCTTGGGTGAAATTGCAGAACTCTTCCCTCTTGCGATTTATGAGACCTTCCAGGATGTGATGCTCACGGAAAGCCTCACTGAATTCAGCCCAAGTAGTGATTTGGCCGACCGGGCGCATAGCCTCAAAGTTTTCCCACCAAAGGCTAGCAGGGCCTTCAAGGTGATAGGCAGCATAGGTAACCTTATCAGCTTCGCCTACGTTGGCAGAACATAGCTTGTGTGTGATGCTGCGGAGCCAGTCATCCGCGTCGAGGGGCTCGACGGAATGATTAAACTTTGGTGGGTACAACTTGATGAAGTCATTGATTGACACCAAGTCATTTCGCTGATGGCGTGCAGTGTTCTGCTCAATCCGCTCCAGCAAGTGGTTAGTCTCACATTTGTTTCTTTCCGCCTCCAGCATAACTTCGTCCAGAGAAGGCGGGTGAGGCAGATTTTCACCCCTAGCTGCACTGGCTTCTCCCTGCTCCGGGGCAGCAGGGTTTCTGCAGGTGTTGACCATCCTAGGAAAAACAAGACAACGGTTTAGATAAGGATGGCACAAACTTAGCAAGGAAGTGCAGAATATAATGGATAACATGGAATGCTAAGATGTTCATTGCACGAGATGGTAATATAGAAACTGCCATATATATACCATTGGTCATACACACCGTACATTGTTTAGTACAAGCCCAGGCTAGAGTACAACTACGGTGAAAGACATTACATCTCATCGGAGGCATTCCAAGATCCTATATATTATTTTTCTACACCTCCGGAGCGTGATACACACCAAGTCGTATCCCACGGTCAAGCAGGACTGTGGAGAATACAACTATTACAGTACTAGTGAAACTACTACTAGCTCAGACGGCTCCGTAGTAATCCTCATAAAAGTCACCACCAAAGCCTGGAAGTGGAACATGATCATCTGGGAACAGACGGTCCTGCGGAGCCTGCGGACCATAGGGACTCGGATGTGGCCTTGGTCCCACAGGCGGTAGCAGAAGGGGACCACGAGGAGGGGTGATGCCTCCTACATCACACCACTCCATACAATCTGGCAATCTAGACCGCACAGGGTACAGGTCCCTCAGGTCCATGTATCCTGCTTGTACCGCAGGTGCAAACCGAGTCAAAGTGGCCCAGTGATCAGCACGAGAGTTGAAAAGCTCCATACGCAAGGCCCGATTTTCGCGGTCCTTATCCTCGAGCATCTCGGCAGTGGTGCGGAGTAGTGACTCCTCATGTGTAGAGTCATAGTACAAAGCCTGATAGTACCCCTGTGCTCCAGGAAGTGAGGCTGGCATGTAACGGAAATCGGTGTTCTGAAGCAAGGCAGTCCTGCCTCGAATGATAGTCATCATTGAGTAACCTGCATCCTGCACAGACATCTTAATAGTGACCCCAAGTCCATAGGAACAGTGAAGGGGTTCAGTGGCTCCAAGATAAGAGGGATATATCCTGACGGTACAAAGGTACTGGCTCTGGTTGAAGTCTCTGAACTGCTCCTCGACGGTATATTCCGGATACCACCGATAGCTTGACTCGACCATCACTCGAACCAACATGGCCGTGTGGCCGGGCACATCGAGGAACCAGGTCAGACGAACCACTTGGTTCTCGGAACGGGTGGCCATCTGAAAGCACAGAATAATGCAAAGTAATTAGAATTTTCTAGGGGAAATCGGATAGCATAACGGCTGTAAATGCTCAGAAAAAGATTTGAGACATCCACAATAGTTTACAATACCACTCAACAACATCATATCAAGGTTTTGATTCAACTGGCAACATACTAAAAGTAGTAGAAACTGTACTGAGGCTTGTAACAACAATCCTATAAGCTAGTACGGATTAGTAACACGTGAACCTGATAGAAGGAGAGAGCCTAGTCCTTAGCCCACATAGAATGAGAAGAGAATAACTGAGATCAGAGGGCATAAGGTAAAGGAGTAAAAGAGCCTTACGTTCCCTCCCACAATCAATTCCCCTACATATAACTAAAGCATTTCTAGACTCGACATCGACCAATTTGGATCAACGAACCTACAGGCAGTCCGGCTCTGATGCCAACGCTGTTAGGACCCCGATTCCAAGTCACATCGATCTAGCTGGTAACACCTCATATCACATTGCGGCCTCACGCACGATATCCCCACGGGTGTTGCCTTACCATGGCCCGGGACCGTTTGCGCCTTTTGGCTCACGTATATGATAGTGTCGCTAGTATCCATATGATAGAGAACCCGGGCCGACATGGCTAGTCGTGAACCCAAAGCGGCACAGACCTATGGAGACAGGCATACATGAATCACATCGAGCATGTCGGTCAACAGCGTGTGAATCCGGGTTGTAGCACTGGGCTAATAGGACTCCGGATGTCACCGCCGTGACATTTCCCTGAACTATCCAGATTAGAATACCAGACCCCCTGGATTGGAACCAGTGAGGAGGACACAAACGAGAGAGACATACTTCTAGTGCGTCGATTACTTTATTTTGTCTTGAAAGCCCCCTGAGTCACTCTAAAGCTGAAATACGCTGTGGTCCTCCCAGACTACCGACTTTATATACATTGGACTCTCAGGCAAAAGTCCCGCTTTGGTGTAAGACACAAGTGTAATGGACCGTACCGACTAAGCCCATCTGTCCGATTGCTGTCCTTCCTGCAGGTGAAGTCCAACCCGACCACTATGAGTCAATATGAATTGACTCCTTTATTGACCCTAGATCGGGTTTCTGTTAAATTTCTATTATTCCTGGAGGGACCCTTTCATATTGCGGATATGTGCAAATAAAATTACCTTAATCATAAATGGGATACAGATGAGCCCACTGGGACGTAGCGAACGTCTATCAGCCTTTACAATCTATATAGTGGTACGCAGTGTCAAACGTCTGTGTAAATACTCATATTCCTTCATATATCAACAAGGTAAAGACGTAGGAGGTAAATTAACCCGCAAAACCATCGGAGGCGAGACCTAGTACCGGCTTCTGTCCGTGTCGGGCTTACTAATTGACCTAAGCGTGGCAACAACACCGGTTACGGGTGGGGATAGGAACCCCGTGTCTAGTTTGCGAGTACTTACCAAGTGCATTTCTCTGATCTAGCCGGTAACACCATATCACTGTGCGGGCCATGGACACCCGTGGGGATACCGTGCGTGAGGCCGCAATGTGATATGAGGTGTTACCGGCTAGATCGATGTGACTTGGCAGCTGACAGCGTTGGCATCAGAGCCGGACTGCCTGTAGGTTCGTTGAGCCAAACTGGTCGATGTCGAGTCTAGAAATGCTTTAGTTATATGTAGGGGAATTGATTGTGGGAGGGAACGTAAGGCTCTTTTACTCCTTTACCTTATGCCCTCTGATCTGAGTCATTCTCTTCTCATTTCAACGTGGGTTAAGGACTAGGCTCTCTTCTTCTATCAGGTTCACGTGTTACTAATCCATAGTAGCTTATAGGATTGTTGTTACAAGCCTCAGTACAGTTTCTACTACTTTTAGTATGTTTGATTGAATCAGAACCTTGATATGATGTTGTTGAGTGGTATTGCAAACTGTTGTGGATGTCTCAAATCTTTTTCTGAGCATTAGCAGCGTTATGCTGTCCAATTTTCCTAGTTCTAATGCCTTTGCATTGTGGTTGTCCATTCCCTCAGATTCGAATGCTTTTACTGAGCGCTCTCGTTTCTCATGTCTGCTTGCTCTGCTCTCTTTTACATTTTCTCTCCTAGGCTAAAGCGTTTTCTAAGGCTTCTGCATTAATAACATTTTATCTTGCGTGCTTTTGAGATGGCCCCTCCCCTTTCTTCTACCTACCACCGAGATCTCCGTCTCCGATTCTGAATTGACCCGGATATTTATGCCACATATGCTTTCTTCTTCCGAATAAGCTATCAAACCCCCTTACAGATCCCTAGAACCACACCATGACCCTGACCCCAGTGGTTTCGTCTTCGACGCTTCGCCCCGGTGCCCCTTCTCCTCATGCCTTCCTGTTTTATTTTCTCAAAAGAATTCTAATGCCTTTATTCTATTTGTGCATTTAGATCCTAATCGTCTGACCCGGTGCCTCGATGTACCCGGTCACACGCCATGTTGGTTCGAGTGATGGTCGAGACAGGCTATGATGGTATCCGGAATATACCGTCGAGGAGCAGTTCCGAGACTTCAACCAGAGCCAGTACCTTTGTACCGTCAGGATATATCCCTCTTATCCTGGAGCCACTGAACCCCTCCACTGCTCTTATGGACTTGGGGTCACTATTGAGATGTCTGTGCAGGATGCAGCTTACTCAATGATGACTATCATTCGAGCCAGGACTGCCTTGCTTCAGAACACCGATTTCCGCTACATGCCAGCCTCACTTCCCAGAGCACAGGGGTACTATCAGGCTTTGTACTATGACTCTACACATGAGGAGTCACTACTCCGCACCACTGCCGAGATGCTCGAGGATAAGGACCGCGAAAATCGGGCCTTGCGTATGGAGCTTTTCAACTCTCGTGCTGATCACTGGGCCACTTTGACTCGGTTTGCACCTGCTGTCAGGCAGGATACATGGACTGAGGGACCTGTACCCTGTGCGGTCTGGATTGCCAGATTGTATGGAGTGGCGTGATGTAGGAGGCATCACCCCTCCTCGTGGTCCCCGTCTGCCACCGTTTGTGGGACCAAGGCCACATCCGAGTCCCTATGGTCCGCAAGCTCCACAGGACCGTCTGTTCCCAGATGATCATGTTCCGCTTCCAGGTTTTGGTGGTGACTTTTATGAGGATTACTACGGAGCTGTCTGAGCTAGTAGTAGTTTCACTAGTACTGTAATAGTTGTATTCTCCACAGTCCTGCGTGACCGTGGGATACGACTTGGTGTGTATCACGCTCCGGAGGTGTAGAAAAATAATGTATAGGAGCTTGGAATGCCTCCGATGAGATGTAATGTCTTTCACCGTAGTTGTACTCTAGCCTGGGCTTGTACTAAACTATGTACGGTGTGTATGACCAATGGTATATATATGGCAGTTTCTATATTACCATGTCGTGCAATGAACATCTCAGCATTCCATGTTATCCATTACATTCTGCACTTCCTTGCCAAGTTTGTGCCATCCTTGTCTAAACCATTGTCTTGTTTTTCCTAGGATGGTCAACACCCGCAGCAACCCTGCTGCCCCGGAGCAGGGGGAAGCCAGTGCAGCTAGGGGTGAAAATCTGCCTCACCCGCCTTCTCTGGCCGAAGTTATGCTGGAGGCAGAAAGAAACAAGCGTGAGACTAACCGCTTGCTGGAGCGGATTGAGCAGAACACTGCACGTCATCAGCGAAACGACTTGGTGTCAATCAATGACTTTATCAAGTTGTACCCACCAAAGTTTAATCATTCCGTCGAGCCCCTCGACGCGGATGACTGGCTTCGCAGCATCACCCACAAGCTACGTTCTGCCAACGTAGCCGAAGCTGATAAGGTTACCTATGCTGCCTATCACCTCGAAGGCCCTGCTAGCCTTTGGTGGGAAAACTTTGAGGCTATGCGCCCGGTCGGCCAAATCACTACTTGGGCTGAATTCAGTGAGGCTTTCCGTGAGCATCACATCCCGGAAGGTCTCATAGGATCGTAGAGGGAAGAGTTCTGCAATTTCACCCAAGGCAGACTGACTGTGGATGCTTATAGTCGTGAGTTTGGAAATCTGGCACGTTATGCTCCTGAAGAGGTATCCACCGACGCTAAGAAGCAGGCAAGGTTCCGCAAGGGACTTAGCCGAGCTTTCGCCGCGATCTTCGTCTGCACGAGTGCACCTCTCTTCCAGAAGTTGGTCAATAAAGCCATCAGTGCTGAGACAGGCCAGACTGACTATGACGCTTCACGCAAGCACTCCGTGATTTTGGTTCTTCATCCGGCTCTGGATCTCAGAAGCGCCGGGTGTGGATTCCAAGCAGCGCTGCCACCCAGGTTCATTCCGAGGCCATCCTTTGAGGCGCCTCGCCCCAACCAGCAGTTTGCACCGCCTAAGCCCTATGGTGGCCCCGCTGCTAATGCTGCTCCATGCCCCAATGTTGTGACATGTTTCAAGTGTGGAGAGCCGGGTCACTATAGTCGAGAGTGTCCCCAGAACAACAACACCCAATCAGTCTGGAAAGTCCGTTGGCCGTGGTAAGCCAGCGGGAAATACATTCTACGCCAAGCCGGTCACCACTACACGTGGCCATGTCAACTATGTTTCAGCCGAGGAGGCTCATGAGGATCCTAACGTCGTCCTTGGTATGCTCCTTGTTAATTGCCATCCGACATCTGTTCTTTTTGATACTGGAGCATCTCATTCATTCATATCCGAGAACTATGCTCGATTGCATAACACGACATTCTGTGACATGCCCACTTCCATGGTAATTCAAACTCCGGGTTCCAAATGGCAAACTTCTAGAGTAAGCCATGGGAACGAAATTCTTGTCAATAGACTTGTCTTTCTTGCATCTTTAATAGCTCTCAAGTCCTCGGACATTAACATCATCTTGGGTATGGACTGGATGTCAGCTCATTATGCTAAGATTGATTGTGCCACTAGAACTGTTCAACTTACTCACCCATCGGGCAAGACTGTCAATGTCTTAACTCGAGTGGCCAAGCGCCAGCTTTACGCCCTAAATGCCAACCCCCTTCCAGACCTTGAGGATATTCCGGTAGTCCGGGACTTTCCAGATGTCTTTCCAGAAGAATTGCTAGGTGTTCCACCTGACAGGGATGTAGAGTTCATGATAGACCTTGTTCCAGGAACCGTTCCAATCTCTAGGAGACCCTATTAGATGGCACCCTTAGAACTAGCCAAGCTTAAGAACCAACTCGATAAGTCCTTGAAAAAGGGTTTCATCCGTCCTAGTACCTCTCCTTGGGCTTGCCCCGTTCTCTTCGTCAAGAAGAAGGATGGAACAGATCGGATGGTTGTAGATTACCGACCTGTCAACTTGGTCACTATAAGGAACAAGTATCCGTTTCCCAGGATCAACGATCTGTATGACCAGCTCGCTGGATCCTCAGTCTTTTCCAAGATGGATTTGAGGTTGGGCTACCATCAAATCAAAATCAGAAACGGGGACATTCCCAAAACGGCCTTTGTTACTCGTTATGGCCAATACAAGTACACCGTTATGTCTTTCGGTTTAACCAATGCCCCAGCCACCTTCTCTCGGTTAATGAACTCGGTCTTCATGGAGTATTTGGATAAATTCGTCATAGTTTATCTTGATGACATACTCATCTACTCCAAGAATGAAGAGGAACATGCCGAACATCTAAGGCTGGTATTGACGAAACTTCGAGAGCATCGCCTTTATGCCAAATTCTCCAAGTGTGAATTTTGGTTGCCCGAAGTGACCTATCTAGGCCATGTAATCTCTGGTAAGGGTATTGCTGTCAATCCCGAGCGAGTTCAAGCCGTCCTTGATTGGACTCCACCTAAGACGGTCAAGCAAGTTCGGAGCTTCCTTGGCTTAGCGAGCTATTGCCGCTGCTTCGTCAAAAATTTCTCCAAGGTTGCTAAACCTCTAACTGAACTCCTCAAGAAAGATAAAAAGCTCGAGTGGACCCCATAGTGCGAGTTCAGCTTTCAGGAACTGAAAAGACGCCTGACATCTGCTCCCGTACTGGTACCACCAGATTTCTCCAAGGAATTTATTATCTATTGCGACGCCTCGCGCCAAGGAATAGGTTGCATACTCATGCAAGATCGTCAGGTAATTGCCTATGCTTCACGGCAATTACACCCACATGAGGAAAACTATCCCACACATGATCTAGAGCTTGCAGCTGTAGTCCATGCACTCAAAACTTGGCGACATTACCTCCTCGGTAATCGTTGCGAGATCTTCACCGATCACCAAAGTTTGAAATATATCTTCACCCAACCGGATTTGAATCTCAGGCAACAATGTTGGGTCGAGTTGATCTCGGATTTTGACTTAGGAATAACTTACACCCCGGGCAAAGCCAATGTCATGGCTGATGCGCTAAGTCGTAAATCTTATTGTAACAACCTGATGTTACAACAAAGTCAACCACTTCTCCACGAGGAATTTCGTAAGCTCAATCTTCACATTGTTCCTCGAGGATTCCTATCCACCCTGGTGGCGAAACCTACCCTTACGGATCAGATCATCAAGGCACAGAAGGTAGATCCGGGAATCTCCCGTATTAGGAGAAACATTAAGAAAGGAGTCGCAAATTGTTTCTCCGTTGATGATCAAGGTGTCGTATACTTTGGAAACCATTTAGTGGTTCCCAAGGCATGAAACCTGAGGCGGCTGATCCTTAAGGAAGCTCATGAATCCCCTCTCACCATTCATCCCGGTAGTACTCAAATGTATCAAGACCTACGCCAGAGGTTTTGGTGGACTAGGATGAAGAGAGAAATCGCTCAATACATTGCTAATTGCGACGTTTGTCGTCGTGTTAAAGCAGAGCATCAACGGCCTGCTGGCACCCTTCAACCTTTGGCTATTCCTGAGTGGAAATGGGATAAAATCAGTATGGATTTCATTACTGGGTTTCCCAGGACCAAGAGAGGGAAGAATACCATCTTCGTCGTGATCGACCGTCTTTCCAAAGTAGCCCATTTCCTACCTATTCGTGAGAGTATCACCGCTAGCCAACTAGCTAATTTATACATCTCCCGGATAGTGTCTCTTCATGGTGTCCCATTGGAAATTAACTCAGACCGTGGGAGTCTCTTCACCTCTCGATTTTGGGAAAGTTTCCAAAATGCCTTGGGAACTCGTCTCTCTTTTAGCACCGCCTTCCATCCTCAATCAAGTGGTCAAGTAGAGTGAGTCAATCAAATTCTGGAAGATATGCTCCGAGCTTCTGCCATCTCATTCGGAATGGGTTGGGAGAAATGCCTTCCATTCGCGGAGTTTGCTTATAACAATATTTATCAAGCTAGTATGGGTAAAGCTCCTTTCAAAGTTCTCTATGGACGAAAATGTCGAACGCCTCTTAACTGGTCAGAAACCGGGGAAAGACAACTCTTTGGCCCGGATATGATTCAGGAAGCAGAAGAGCAGGTTCGCGTTATTCATGAGAAATTGAAAACAGCCCAATCTCGTCAAAAGAGCCAATATGACCGTAAACATAAGCTCATGACTTATGAAGTCGGCGAGAAGGCTTACCTTCAGGTTACTCCGTTAAAGGGAACCCATCGTTTCGGTATCAAAGGCAAATTGGCTCCTCGCTACATTGGACCCTTTCGCATTCTTGCCAAATGAGGAGAAGTTGCCTACCAATTGGAACTACCTTCGCATCTTTCCAGAGTTCACGATGTCTTCCACATTTCTCAACTCAGGCGTTGCTTCGTGGATCCTATCCGTGGAGTGGACCACGAAACGCTTGATCTACAAGATAACCTCTCATATCGGGAATATCCCATTCGTATCCTTGATCAAGCCGAGCGTACCACTCGACGCCATAATATCAAGTTTCTCAAGGTTCAATGGTCACACCATTCCGAGAAGGAAGCCACTTTGGAAAGGGAGGATCGTCTTCGACTCGAGTACCCCACCTTCTTCCCGGAGGATCCTAAATCTCGGGACGAGATTCTTTTGAGTGGGGGTGAGTTGTCACATGCCTGCTTTTAGTCATGCATTACGGTTGGTTGAACTTGTGCATCATGTTTAAATTTCTCTTAAACTTGAAATGGGGCCTAATCAACCCCAACACCCCCCCTGAAAATGCTAATTTCCAATAATTGGAATTTCAATGAACCCAAAATGCCCTTCATAAAAGCCCACCATTTTTGGTCTTGACTAAAACCTCTGCCAAAAATGGTCTTGCAATTTATGGAGCCATTCTGGATTTTTTTTGAACAAGCCATAAGTATTTGAATTTGGGCATTTTAAATGCTATAAATATTTTAAAGTGCTCAAATAATCTTGGAAGCATTTTTAGGCAGTTGGGAATATTCCCAAATGTGTCTCTGAATATTTCCAGAGTTTTTGGAAATGAAATAGTATTTATTCTATTTCAATACACATAGCAGGAAAATAAATAAAAGCAAACAGAGAGAGAGAGTTAGAGGACTTACCTGTCTCCTGGCCTGGCCCAGCTCGGCCCAGCCCACTGGCCCCTGCCAGTCGTCCTCCTCCTCTCGCCAGGAGGACGAGAGGCGTGTGGCCGGCGCCCGCGGCCACACGCCGGCCACCTCCTGCTTCCGCCGACGCCCCGGACGCGCCTACGAGTGCCACGCACTCTCCCATGTACCCCTCTCATGCTCCCCACTCTCCCCATGCCCCTCTTCCCCCTCTTGGTTCTCTCCCCATCCCCTGCCGAGCGCAGCCGTCGGCACCGACAAGCACCACCTTGGCCACCGCCTCTCCCTCGCCTCTCTGACCGTCATAGAGGCTCCGCCTCGAGCCCCTCTTCCTTCCACCCCGAGCCACGCCACCGTGGGAGCCCCACATCGCCGCCACGAGTCGTCTTCCCCGAGCACGGCCGCCAGACTCGATCGACGGATTCGTCGTCGCCAAGCCGTCTCCGAGCAAGCCGAGCCCCTCTTCGTGATTGCTGTGAGCTCCGCCACCGTTTCCCCCTCTCCCCGCGCTCGTCCACGTCCTCTAACCACCACGGCCATCGGAGCCGAAGCTCGCCACCGCCACCGCACATCACCATCATGGCCACAGCCACGTTGGGCCGCAACCAAGCATGCCATCGTCTTCAACGCACTCGCAGGAGCCCGTAGCACCCCCGCACGCCCCTCGCCGTGCCTGCTAGCGACTAGTTCAACCTCGCCCGAACTCCGGCCGCCGCGGACGTGCTCGCCGCCGTCGTCTCCAGCCACCCCAGCTCCACCTACTGCCACCACTCGACGCGGCTCACTCCCCGCATCACGTAGATGATCTCTGCCGCCCTTTTGGTCGCCGGAGTGCAAAACCCGAGCCCCTGCGTCGCGTCTGGCCTCGCCGGCGGCTAAACGCTGGCGAGTTTGACCACTTTTGACCGTGGACTGACGCGTGGGCCCAGGTTGACTTCCCCCCTGAGCCTATGACAGGTGGGGCCGGCCTGCTAATTAGTTTAGGATTAGAGTTAACTAATTTTAATTAGTTTAGTCACTGACATGTGGGCCCAGGCCCCACTGACAGTTAATTAGTACTAATTTAATCCTGTTAATTAGCTGAGCCACTAACAGACAGGGCCCACCAGTCAGGTTTGACCTGGCCAACCCAGTTGACCCGCTGACGTCACACCTATGTCATGCTGACACATTAATTCAATTACTGGAATTATTCTTATATAGGAAATTCCAGAAAATAGCCAAAACTTCTAAAAATCATAGAAAATCAACCATAGCTCCAAATCAAACAATTTATATATGAAAAATGATCAGAAAAATTCAATCTATCCATCTGTAATGGTTTCAAGCATGAAAAAACAAGTTAACCTTGCTGTTCAAGCAGAATAAGATAATGCACTAATAAGGCTATGTTAAATGAACTAACATTTGAATCTTTGATTCAAATGGGTTCATTCCTTTATGTTTTAGCTTGCATTAGGCCAAGACACATTCATTTTGCCATGTCATAGCATGCATCATATTGTTGCATATTGTCATGTGTTGATTATGTTCGGTGTGTCTTTCGTGGTAGGTTCTGCCTCCGAGGATAACCCCGAGTATCCGTCTGAAGGGCAGTACCCTACTACCACTACATCAGGCAAGCAACCCATTGATCATTCCGATACAAACCCATGTTCTCGCTTCTGCTCTTGTTTACTGCATTAAGACAACGTGATTCAAACTGCTGTGTGCTACGGTAGTTGAACCCTTATCCTCTGCATGACCTGTCATTGCCACAGTAACTAGATGAAACCCACTAGCATGTGTAGGAGTTGATTGAGCCATGTATGTGTTTCCTACCTTGCTATGCCTGCTATGCTTAGAGTTGTGTCAGGTCTGGTTCATCTGGGTGATGGGCTAGAGTGAAATGATTATGTCGGTAATGTGAGGGATGTGTTGAACATGATTTGGTAAAGGTATCGATGAGAGGCATGTAGGAGTACATGGTGGGTTGTTTCATTGAGGCCGTCCATAAGAACTGAGATCTGTATGTGTGATTTAAGATTCAGTTACTACCATACATTGGGCCCGAAACCAATGGACCCTCTCGGCTTCTTATTCACCCTAGTACTCTGTCCAGGAGTTGCAATTAGTTTCTGGTGTTTGTAGGTTATGTGTTGGCGGCCGTGCATAGCGCTGACCCTAGGGGTGGGCTATGTTGCGGTAGATACACCGTGGCACGGTGTACCGAGTCACCCGTTTGGTGTCTCGGGAACCCTGTTCACATCGTTCGGGGCCGTATGTGGAAACCTCGGCCGGACTCCCTACGGATGGAACCTGAATAGGCGATAAACCTGGACTAGAGGCTTGAGTGTTAGGTAGGCCGTGGCCGACACCCTCGTTGGGCTTCCGCTTGAAGGTTGCCGAGTACATGTCGTGTAAACGGCGGTAAGTGGTGAAAGCGTGTATGAAGAAGTACACCCCTGCAGGGTATAAAACTATTCGAATAGCCGCGTCCGCGGTAAAGGACTACTTGGTTGCCTATACAGTTCATAGACAAGTTAATGGATACTACTAAAAGACTCAAGATAAGTGTGAGTACCGAGGATGGCCCTCTCGTAGGATGACGAGGGAGGATCCCCGGTGGAGTATTGTGTTGGTGAGTAGTGGACTCGTGTGCGAAAACTATTTTACTAGTGGAGTTCCGTAGGATAGCTTAGCCAAGAGTCAAAGCTGGCTTGCTGCAATAACCCCACCACCTTCTTGAGAATGAGCATGTATAGTAGGTTCTGATGTAAGACTTGCTGAGTACCTCTGTACTCATGTTTGCTTAATTACTGTTTTTAGGTGACAACACCGCCCCCTCCGATGGGTTTTATGTAGACCTCGACGTCGTTGAGTAACTCGCCACCGAGGTGGTGATCCTGGCCATGGAGGGCCCTATGTAGATAGACAGGCTTCGAGAAGCCTTCTTTCTTTCTAGTGTCTGTACTCAGACTATTTGCTTCCACATGTGCTTGTATGCTTGTATGACTTGAGTGTCGGGTCACGTGACCCCTACCTGTATGAACATGTTATGTATGGCTCTCTGGAGCCTTAAAATAAAGTACTTGAGTTGTAGAGTTTTGTTGTGATGCCATGTTGTATTTGCACATATCGAGCATATTGTGTGTACGATTGAAATGCTTGGTATGTGTGGGATCCGACGATCTAGTTGTTTATCCTTGGCAGCCCTTCTTATGGGGAAATGTAGTCTAGTTCTCTTCGAGCCATAGTATTCCGCTACAGCCCGGTTCACCGGAGTCCTGCTAGCCCAGCACTACTGCGCAGGACACTTGACTGGCCGGCATGTGTTTCACTTCGTTCCTATGTCTGTCCCTTCGGGGAAATGTCACGCGGTGAAATCCGGAGTCCTGCCTAGCCTGCTACAGCCCGGGTTCCCCGGAGTCCTGTTAGCCCAGTGCTACAGCCGAGATTCACTCGCTGATGACCGACATGCTCGATGTGATTCATTTATGCCTGTCTCCATAGGTCTGCACCGCTTTGGGTTCACGACTAGCCATGTTGGCCCGAGTTCTCTGTCATATGGATGCTAGCGACACTATCATATACGTGAGCCAAAAGGCGCAAACGGTCCCGGGCCATGGTAAGGCGACACCCGTGGGGATACCGTGTGTGAGGCCGCAATGTGATATGAGGTGTTACCGGCTAGATCGATGTGACTTGGAATCGGGGTCCTCACAGAAAGTATCTATTGGGTTGGCACGAATCGAGACTAGGATTTGTCACTCTGTATGACGGAGAGGTATCTCTAGGCCCACTCGGTAAGACATCATCGTAATGAGCTCAATGTGACTAAGGGGTTGGTCACAGGATGATGTGTTATGGAACGAGTAAAGAGACTTGCCGTAACGAGATTGAACAAGGTATCGGTATACCGACGATCGAATCTCGGGCAAGTGCTATACTGGTAGACAAAGGGAATCGTATACGGGATTGATTGAATCCTTGACATCGTGGTTCATCTGATGAGATCATCGTGGAACATGTGGGAGCCAACATGGGTATCCAGATCCTGCTGTTGGTTATTGGCCGGAGAGATGTCTCGGTCATGTCTGCATAGTTCCCGAACCCATAGGGTCTACACACTTAAGGTTCAATGACGCTAGGGTTATAGGGAATAGATGTACGTGGTTACCGAATGTTGTTCGGAGTCCCGGATGAGATCCAGGATATCACGAGGAGTTCCGGAATGGTCCGGAGGTAAAGATTTATATATGGAAGTCCAGTTTCAGTCACTGGAAAAGTTTTGAGGTTTATCTGTATTGTACCAGGACCACCAAAGGGGTTCCGGGGGTCCACTGGGAGGGTCCACCTACCCGGAAGGACCTAATGGGCTGTAGTTGGGTGGGAACCATCCCCTTAGTGGGCTGGTGCACACCCCCGCCCCCAAGTACCCAAGGCGTCAAGGGTTGGAAACCCTAGGGGGCCGCTACCCCCCTGGGGCGGGCTCCCCCCTAGATGGAAACCCTAAGGGGGCCGCTGCCCCCCCGAGGGGCCGCCACTGATGTCTGCTACGCAACCTTCTTCTTGTAGATGTTGTTGGGCCTCCAAGTGCAGAGGTTTGTAGGACAGTAGCAAATTTCCCTCAAGTGGATGACCTAAGGTTTATCAATCCGTAGGAGACGTAGGATGAAGATGGTCTCCAACACACCCAATACAATGGTAAATTGTATAGGTGCACTAGTTCGGCGAAGAGATGGTGATACAAGTAGTATATGGATGGTAGATAAAGGTTTTTGTAATCTGAAAATATAAAAACAGCAAGGTAACTAATGGTAAAAGTGAGCGTAAACGGTAATGCAATACGTTGAAACAAGGCCTAGGGTTCATACTTTCACTAGTGCAAGTTATCTCAACAATAATAACATAATTGGATCACACAACTATCCCTCAACATGCAACAAAGAGTCACTCCAATGTCACTAATAGCGGAGAACAAACGAAGAGATTATGGTAGGGTATGAAACCACTTCAAAGTTATTTTTTCCAATCAATCCGTTGGGCTATTCCTATAGGTGTCACAAACGGCCCTAGAGTTCGTACTAGAATAACACCTTAAGACACAAATCAACCAAAACCCTAATGTCACCTAGATACTCCAATGTCACCTCAAGTATCCATGGGTATGATTATACGATATGCATCACACAATCTCAGATTCATCTATTCAACCAACACATAGAACCTCAAAGAGTGCCCCAAAGTTTCTACCGGAGTGTCACGACGAAAACGTGTGCCAACCCCTATGCATAGGTTCATGGGCGGAACCCAAAAGTTGATCACCAAAACATACATCAAGTGAATCACGTGATATCCCATTGTCACCACAAATACGCATGGCAAGACATACATCAAGTGTTCTCAAATCTTTAAAGACTCAATCCGATAAAATAACTTCAAAGGGAAAACTCAATTCATTACAAGAGAGTAGAGGGGGAGAAACGTCATAAGATCCAACTATAATAGCAAAGCTCGCGATACATCAAGATCGTACCACCTCAAGAACACAAGAGAGAGAGATCAAACACATAGCTACTGGTACATACCCTCAGCCCCGAGGGTGGACTACTCCCTCCTCATCATGGAGAGTGCCGGGATGATGAAGATAGCCACCGGAGATGGGTTGCCCCCTCTGGCAGGGTTCCGGAACGGACCTAGATTGGTTTTAGGTGGCTACAGAGGCTTCTGACGGTGGAACACCTGATCTATTGTGCTCCCTGGTCGTTTTAGGGTATATGGGTATATATAGGAGGAAGAAGTACGTCAGGGGGGTGGAGGGCGCGCCCAGGGGGGTGGGCGCCCCCCTGCCTCGTGGCTTCCTCGTTGCTTTCCTTCCGAAAATAAGTTCCGTGAAGTTTCAGGTCAATTGGACTCCATTTGATTTTCCTTTTCTGCGATACTCTAAAACAAGGAAAAAACAGAAAATGGCACTGGGCTCTAGGTTAATAGGTTAGTCCCAAAAATCATATAAAATAGCATATAAATGCATATAAAACATCCAAGGTTGATAATATAATAGCATGGAACAATCAAAAATTATAGGTACGTTGGAGATGTATCAGTATCCCCAAGCTTAATTCCTGCTCGTCCTCGAGTAGGTAAATGATAAAAACAAAATTTTTGATGTGGAATGCTACCTAACATATTTCTCTAAGTAATTATCTTCATTTTGGCATGAATGTTCATATCCATAAGATTCAAGACAAAAGTTTAATATTGACATAAAAATAATAATACTTCAAGCTATGCTCCATGGCCAAAGAGAGTTATCCCTACAAAATCATGGCCAAAGAGAGTTATCCCTACAAAATCATATAGTCTGGCTATGCTCCATCTTCACCACACAACGTATTCAAATCATGCACAACCCCGATGACAAGCCAAGCAATTGTTTTATACTTTTGATGTTCTCAAACTTTTTCAATCTTCACGCAATATATGAGTGTGAGCCATGGATAGAGCACTATGTGTGGAATAGAAGGGTGGTTGTGGAGAAGAAAAAAAAGGAGAAGAGAGTCTCACATCAACTAGGCGTATCAACTGGCTATGGAGATGCCCATCAATAGATATCAATGCGAGTGAGTAGGGATTGCCATGCAACGGATGCACTAGTGCTATAAGTATATGAAAGCTCAACAAAAAGAACTAAGTGGGTGTGCATCCAACTCGCTTGCTCATGAAGACCTAGGGCATTTTGAGGAAGCCCATCATTGGAATATACAAGCCAAGTTCTATAATGAAAATTTCCCACTAGTATATGAAAGTGACAACATAGGAGACTCTCTATCATGAAGATCATGGTGCTACTTTGAAGCACAAGTGTGGTAAAAGGATAGTAGCATTCCCCTTCTCTCTTTTTCTCTCATTTTTTTATTTTTATTTATTTGTGCCTTCTCTTTTTAAGGGCTCTTTTCTATTCTTTTTTATTTGGGCTTATTTGGCCTCTTTTATTTATTTATTTTTGTCCGGAGTCTCATCCCGACTTGTGGGGGAATCATAGTCTCCATCATCCTTTCCTCACTGGGACAATGCTCTAATAATGATGATCATCACACTTTTATTTACTTATAACTAAATAATTACAACTCGATTCTTAGAACAAAATATGACTCTATATGAATGCCTCCGAAGGTGTACCGGGATGTGCAATGACTCATGAGTGACATGTATGAAAGAATTATGAACGGTGGCTTTGCCACAAATACAATGTCAACTACATGATCATGCATAGGAATATGACAATGATGGAGCGTGTCATAATAAATAGAAGGTGGAAAGTTGCATGGCAATATATCTCGGAATGGCTATGGAAATGCCATAATAGGTAGATATGGTGGCTGTTTTGAGGAAGGTATACGGTGGGTTTAAGGTACCGGCGAAAGTTGCGCGGTACTAGAGAGGCTAGCAATGGTGGAAGTGTGAGGGTGTGTATAATTCATGGACTCAACATTAGTCATAAAGAACTCACATACATCAGTTATCAAAACAAAGTACTACATGCATGCTTCTAGGGGGATAGATTGGTAGGAAAAGACCATCGCTCGTCCCCGACCGCCACTCATAAGAAAGACAATAAATAAATAAATCATCCTCCGACTTCTTCACATAAAGGTTCACCATATGTGCATGCTACGTGAATCACAAACTTTAACACAAGTATTTCTCAAATTCACAACTACTCAACTAGCATGACTCTAACATCACAATCTCCATATCTCAAAACAATTATCAAGTATCAAACTTCTCATAGTATTCACTACACTTTATATGGAAGTTTTTATTATATCCCTCTTGGATGCCCATCATATTAGGACTAAATTCATAACCAAAGAAAATTGCCATACTGTTTAGGACTCTCAAAATAATATAAGTGATGCATGAGAGTTCATCTATTTCTATAAAATAGAACCACCACTGACGGTGTCCTGGACTAGGGGGTACTCACCACGTCGTCTCCCGGTCAGTTAGATTGGGCCGAGGACCCCCATGGCCGTATACTCATGGGCCCGTTCGGATAACTGCCGCATACAAGGAAGATTCCACAAGACTTGGTGGTCAAGACAAGGACTCCTCCCCCATCAGCGTATTCAGCTAGGACTTTTGTTATCCTAGGCCTCTAGTGCATTATATAAACCAGGGCCAGGCTAGTCGATAGAGATAAAAACAATCATACCATAGGATAGCTTCTAGGGTTTAGCCTCTACGATCTCGTGGTAGATTAACTCTTGTAATACTCATATCATCAAGATCAATCAAGCAGGACGTAGGGTATTACCTCCATCAAGAGGGCCCGAACCTGGGTAAACATCGTGTCCCTCGCCTCCTGTTACCATCGACCTTAGACGCACAGTTCGGGACCCCCTACCCGAGATCCACCGGTTTTGACACCGACATTGGTGCTTTCATTGAGAGTTCCGCTGTGTGATCAGCAAAAGGATTGATGGCTCGTCTACAGATTAACTGCGACGTCGACATCTTCGTCACTGGCTCAACTGGTCACCTTGGCTTGATCGAGGACTATGCCCTGCCTCCGATCGTCATGTTCATATGAGGGCCTTCATCAACACCAACTCCGATCTCTATCAAGATCATGGAGGAATCGTCCATGGAGCTCGGGGGCTCAACGTCAACATTGCCCTCGGGCGACTGTGCTGTTTTTCTGGATAGTGAACATGTATCCGCCGCCACCGCCTCCTCAAGTGTCGTTTTAACGATCGCTTCGGTGGAATTGTGCGAAATTGAGTCTACAACAACCCTGGACAATTTCGTCGAATTCCGATGGAGGAATCTCTGACAATCTACGATAATACCAGAGCCATGTCAAATCCAGACGGGAATCTAGACGAGTTTAGGGCGTGGTCTCCAGAGCCCATCTCGGAAGTCCTTTGTAAGATCCAAGCATTCATCTGCTGCGGAATTCCAATATCTACCACCCCTCAAAATTCAGCTCGATCCGACCGTCCAAACTCCGGGAACCTTCCGATTAGTGCATCAATTTTCAGATCTGTTTCCTGCGCGAATACGGATCTGACCCAAATTCATGTTTCTTTAGGAACGTGATATTTGACAACCTTTTTAAAAGGAATTTTCTTCTAAGGTATTGTGCGTTGTTTTCAACACGCGCCCATAAAATTTTAATCCTTCTCTGAGGTAATCTTCGCCATCACGCTGGTGTCAAACCAGTCCGGCAATATAGCTCCACGACTGCCGACCTTCGCTAGACATGTCGTCGCTTTTTAAGCCGAGCTCAACTTCTTCGGATCCTCACCTCGGCGAGCCGAATAAGAGTTCGGAATTGCCAAGGATAAATCATCACCAACATCGCCGCCCCACGGATTACACGGAGCAAGCACACCAGCATCGCCGCATGGTCACTTCATCAAACCAGCATTGGCCGCGTCACAAGTTACGACCTGGGTCGGCATGGCCGCACTGTTGCTTCTTCGAGCCAATGTCCATCACGCCGAACTACTTCAACACCTCGGCTGACATGGCAGCTACAAAAACTCCTCACCGGCCTGCTCCGTCACCTCGGCTAGACCGGGGACTTGGCTATTTCTTCATCAACATACTACGGTGACTTCGGCGTCACCAGCCGACCAGCTTCGTCACGTTAGCTTGACCGAGGGCTTCGCCTCGGCAAGCCAACCTTTGCCAGCATCACTAGGCCATCGCTTCATCGCCCATCAAGCAATGGGTGTGCGGATCGATTCCCGACTTTGGGAGTCGCTTTTCTTCGAAATGCTACAACAAATAAACCAGGTGTTATTAATCCTAACAATTTTTGCTTGTTGGGTTTATTTTTCTTAAGGAATTATTACTCTGGTGTGTTCCATCATCTGTACATAGGTCTATCAAATGGCGGCCACTTTAAAAACGGTCGCATGGTGGTTCGGTCAGTTTCCGTACATAGTTCGACGAACGCTGCATCTGGAGCCCTGACCGCCCTGCAAATTCAGGCTTTGTTACGCCTTCACTGCGTCCCGCTGACGCCCTGCATCGACATTGGCTTCGGCGCCAGGCCACATTTCTTTAAATAAATTATTTTTGCGTAAATCAATTATGCAAGGATTATATATATATATATATATATTATTTCCTGGACCACACTGTTTTATCTGTGCAGGTAATCGATTTTGACTGCGTTAGGTGGTCACTACTCTGGAGTGCCGAACTCCTTGCTCGGACACCTCGGGCCTGGGGGCTAGGACCTCGGCCATGCCGAGGACTGCGAACCTTGTCGGATCTGTCACAGATCAATGAGCGTCTTCATCCCACCACAAGCCCGAATCGCGTCATCAACACCGAGCACATTAACGAGCTGAGTTGCTTTCATGCTCAAAAACTTTCAGTTTTAAATTTTGTTCAGTTTGACCAAGCATTATACTTTTTGGCACAAAGTTGTTTGTGACAAAGTTCCTTGTCAAAACTTTGTTTGTGACGCGCATATTCAAATACCCCATTTATTTGGGGGCTCCCTTGATGGAGCTTTTCCTCTTGCATATGATTATACTTGTACGACTTCGTTCCTTGTTCGTGTATTATGCCACAATATGCACCATATTGACCTAAGTGATTTGCAAGCTGGGTTGCTTCGCTCCTGTGTTTACCCCTATGTTCCCGATTGTTCGGCTAGGGAGTAAAGGGAGCACCTCTGCGATTGTCATGACCGGGTCATCCGAGCTCTGACCTCAGACTGGGTGAAGCTGAAAGCTAGCGCTCTTATTGTTTTCAATCATGGTCGGCACACAACGGAACTCATGAGTATAAAAAATCTATTGCACAAGTATCATAGTAATAATGAGCACCAAAGAAAGGTATCAGTGGGGGTTCTATTTTCTTCGAATATGCTTCTTACACTTCGTCAGTAATATAGCATAAGTTCCCTGAGCGCGCTTTGTCTGTTATAGCCTTATGGCCTGATTGCCTGGTCATCAGAAACACCGTCGATACTCTCGACAAGTGGAGTACATGACACTTTTCGGCCCTTGGCCGAAGAGGGAGAAGCCGATGGTCGGTTAAGACGCGTTTAAAGTTCGGGTGAACACAGATATGATATAAGTACTTCGGTACATACAATCATTATACATAAAATTATTTTACCCAAGTTACTTGGGGGCTATTAAAATTTATATGAGCTATTTTATAGTAAATGTGTTTTCTTCTTGGTCGTTGCAAAGTCTTTTTCTACCGCTGCTTTTTCGACTCGAGTCTACGGTCAATAGCCAGATAGCATGTATTCTCTCTAAAAGCCGCTTGAGTTTACTTTGCTAAACTGACCTTGGAGAAGTACTCCGCCTTTGGGATAAAGAGCTTGAAGCCGTAGACTGACCCACGTGAAGTCTTGAGATCGGATGTGTCATGTTAAAGCACGACAGAAGCACCATTTTTTTTTCCAATTTTCAGATTGGCACCGAACACTTGATCTTGTTTGGATGTCAAGTTTTTACTGACGTTTTTTGGTTTTCCAAGCTTATGGCACTTTTAAAATATTTATGTGTTTTCAGCACAAGTCTCGTAGTGCAACGCCGGACACCTTTAGATATTCGGCAAAAACATTCTCGGATATTGCTATATATGCATCGGTTTCGAATTGTGTCTTCGGTCAATAGTTGGGTTGCCCGGCTCCTGCGCTTGCCTCCTACGTTTTGCTTTGTTCGGCTAGGTGTGCAAAGGGAGAACCACTGCGATTGTGCTTCCAGCTCACATGGTTAAGCACCTCAGTGGAGAAAGCCAAAAACTGACTGTCACAATAAGCGTAAACTGGTCAGCGATCCGATGACTGTGTTAAATGATGGGCCATTCATAACATTGGTGAAAGTGTTTACGGCTTGACCTCGACTGTCGCCGAACACTACCGGGGGCTAGTAACTGGCCTCCCAAACTAAATCCTCAATATTTTGCTCTTACATTAGAGCTGAGGTTTCTTGATCATGCTTAGCACAACAACCCAAAGAAAGGAACCGGTAGCGGGACTATTTTCTTTGGAAGACATTTCTTATGTTAAATAGTAATATAACATATCTCTCTGAGTACCTTTGTTTATAAAACCGTATGGCCAGATTGCCGTGTTTGTCGTAAATCTTTGCCCTGATAAAGGCTTTATAAAGTAGGACAAACACTCCTCGGCTACCGGCCGAGGAGGTGGAAGCCGATGGTCGGTCAACAAAGTTCTGTACAATGGGGATCCGAGCATTAATGACGTAAAGTACTTGGATACATAGAGTCATTACACATAATTTTTGATTTTACTATGGATATCGATCCTTAATTCGGCCACCCGTGCCCGCATTAAGGCTCGGGGGCTACTGGGCTTCGGGCTTATTATTTACAAATATTAAAGGGCCACATCGATCCCCTGATCTGGTGTTGCCACCCGACCAGTGTCTCGGGGGCTACTGAATTGCCTGTTCAATGCAGAAAATTTTAAGTGCAATACAATTTCCGAGGAGATTTTGATCCTCAGGTTGGTCGGCCGCACCCAACCTAAGTCTCGAGGACTGAGCATGCTGCTTTTTGTGTCCCGAAGTATTCTGTCGAGCTAGGACATTATCCTCAGGTAGATTTTGCAAATCAATCTGAGTGTCAGCGGCTACTGGGATCAGCGGTCTTACGTCATCCTTCAGGTGCAGCTCGGGTTTTAGACCGATACACACCTTGAGGGCTACTGGCTATATATCTCGGCAGAGAATAAATTGCACCAATCAAAAATGTTGACAACAAATCGACCCACAGTCGGGGTGGTGCACCACCTCGGAAGCAGTCCGGCATAAAACTCAGGCGCGAGTGGCTGGCTCCATAGAGGGCATTTCCGGCATTAAGCTCGGCTAAACTCCTTCGACTTTTTTGAACCAATGTGATATGACACCTCGGATATAGTCCGGTGTTGGAGCCCGGATACAGTCCGGCGTTGGAGTTTGGACATAGTCTGGCGTTGGAGCTCGGATACATTCCGGCGTTGGAGCTCAGAAAGCGGTCCGACGTTGGTGCTCGGCTGCAAAAGATACCTCGAATGCGGTCCGGCGTTGGAGCTCGGATGCAAGAGGACGATGCCGCCCGAGAACAACTTCAAACCCGAGGTGTGGCATAAAAATAACAAGGCATTGATAAAGGCGGAAGACTTAAAGGGCTCCTCGAATACCCGACGTGTGAGATCTTTAGATTTAGCTCGGTAATCCTCAAGATAGAAGATGGGGAGATTTGTTGAACCAATTTTCAAGACCGACGACCGAAGACAAAAAAACAGTTCGGAAGAATCGAGGAGCGTCCCCAACTTGAAGACCGGTTCAGGGGGCTATTGACGGTGTCCTGGACTAGGGGGTACTCACCACGTCGTCTCCCGGTCAGTTAGATTGGGCCGAGGACCCCCATGGCCGTATACTCATGGGCCAGTTCGAATAGCTGCCGCATACAAGGAAGATTCCACAAGACTTGGTGGTCAAGACAAGGACTCCTCCCCCACTGGCGTATTCGGCTAGGACTTTTGTTATCCTAGGCCTATGGTGCATTATATAAACCAGGGCCAGGCTAGTCGATAGAGATACAAACAATCATACCATAGGCTAGCTTCTAGGGTTTAGCCTCTATGATCTCGTGGTAGATCAACTCTTGTAATACTCATATCATCAAGATCAATCAAACAGGACGTAGGGTATTACCTCCATCAAGAGGGCCCGAACCTGGGTAAACATCGTGCCCCTACCTCCTGTTACCATCGACCTTAGACGCACAGTTCAGGACCCCCTACCCGAGATCCTCCGGTTTTGACACCGACAACCACCGTGCTCTAAAAAGATATAAGTGAAGTACTAGAGCAAATGACAAACTACTCCAAAAGATATAAGTGAAGCTCAATGAGTAGTCGAATAATTATGCAACTATGTGAAGACTCTCTAACATTTAATAATTTCAGATCTTGGTATTTTATTCAAACAGCAAGCAAAACAAAAGTAAATAAAATGACGCTCCAAGCAAAACACATATCATGTGGCGAATAAAAATATAGCTCCAATTAAAGTTACCGATGAACGAAGACGAAAGAGGTGATGCCTTCCGGGGCATCCCCAAGCTTAGGCTTTTGGTTGTCCTTGAATATTACCTTGGGGTGCCTTGGGCATCCCCAAGCTTAGGCTCTTGCCATTCCTTATTCCATAGTCCATCGAATCTTTACCCAAAACTTGAAAACTTCACAACACAAAACTTAACAGAAAACTCGTAGGCTCCGTTAGCGGAAGAAAACAAAACACCACTTCAAGATACTGTAATGAACTCATTCTTTATTTATATTGGTGTTAAACCTACTGTATTCCAACTTATCTATGGTTTATAAACTCTTTTACTAGCCATAGATTCATCAAAATAAGTAAACAACACATGAAAAACAGAATCTGTCAAAAACAGAAAAGTCTGTAGTAATCTGTAACTAACGAAAACTTCTAGAACCTCAAAAATTCTATAATAAATTGCTGGACGTGAGGAATTTATCTATTAATCATGTTCAAAAATAATTAACTAAATAGCACTCTCCAATAAAAAATGGCAGCAATTCTCGTGAGCGCTAAAGTTTCTGTTTTTTACAGCAAGATCAACAAGACTTTCCCCAAGTCTTCTCAACGGTTCTACTTGGCACAAACACTAATTAAAACATAAAAACTCAATCATAACAGAGGCTAGATAAATTATTTATTGCTAAACAGGAGCAAAAATCAAGGAACAAAAATAAAGTTGGGTTGCCTCCCAAGAAGCGCTATCGTTTAACGCCCCTAGCTAGGCATGATGATTTCAATGATGCTCACATAAAAGATAAGAATTGAAACATAAAGAGAGCATCATGAAGAATATGACTAGCACATTTAAGCCTAACACACTTCCTATGAATAGGGATTTTTTGAGCAAACAATTTATGGGAACAATAATCAACTAGTATAGGAAGGCAAAACAAGCATAACTTCAAAACTTTAAGCACATAGAGAGGAAACTTGATATTATTGAAATTCCTACAAGCATATGTTCCTCCCTCATAATAATTTTCATTAGCATCATGAATGAATTCAACAATATAACCATCACATAGGGCATTCTTTTCATGATCTACAAGCGTAGAATTTTTATTACTCTCCACATAACCAAATTTCTTCTCATCAATAGTAGTGGGAGCAAACTCAATGAAATAACTATCATGTGAGGCATAATCCAATTGAAAACTAAAATCATGATGACAAGTTTCATGGTTATCATTATTCGTTATAGCATACAAGTCATCACAATAATCATCATAGATAGAAACTTTGTTCTCATAATCAATTGGAACCTCTTCCGGAATAGTGGATTCATCACAAAATAAAGTCATGACCTCTCCAAATCCACTTTCATCAATATAATCATCATAAATAGGAGGCATGCTTTCATCATAACAAATTTGCTCATCAAAACATGGGGGACAAAAAATATCATCTTCATCAAACATAGCTTCCCCAAGCTTGTGGCTTTGCATATCATTAGCATCATGGATATTCGAGGAATTCATACTAACAACATTGCAATCATGCTCATCATTCAAATATTTAGTGCCACACATTTTAATGCATTCTTCTTCTAACACTTTGGCACAATTTTCCTTTCCATCATACTCACGAAAGATGTTAAAATATGAAGCGTATGAGGCAAACTCAATTCCATATTTTTTTGTAGTTTTATTTTATAAACTAAACTAGTGCTAAAACAAGAAACAAAAAGACTCGATTGCAAGATCTAAAGATATACCTTCAGGCACTCAACTCCCCGGCAATGGCGCCAAAAAAGAGCTTGATGTCTACTACACAACCTTCTTCTTGTAGACGTTGTTGGGCCTCCAAGTGCAGAGGTTTGTAGGACAGTAGCAAATTTCCCTCAAGTGGATGACCTAAGGTTTATCAATCCGCAGGAGGCGTAGGATGAAGATGGTCTCTCTCAAGCAACCCTGCAACCAAATAACAAAGAGTCTCTTGTGTCTCCAACACACCCAATACAATGGTAAATTGTATAGGTGCACTAGTTCGGCAAAGAGATGGTGATACAAGTAGTATATGGATGGTAGATAAAGGTTTTTTTAATCTTAAAATATAAAAACAGCAAGGTAACTAATGGTAAAAGTGAGCGTAAACGGTAATGCAATACGTTGAAACAAGGCCTAGGGTTCATACTTTCACTAGTGCAAGTTATCTCAACAATAATAACATAATTGGATCACACAACTATCCCTCAACATGCAACAAAGAGTCACTCCAATGTCACTAATAGCGGAGAACAAACGAAGAGATTATGGTAGGGTATGAAACCACTTCAAAGTTATTTTTTCCAATCAATCCGTTGGGCTATTCCTATAGGTGTCACAAACGGCCCTAGAGTTCGTACTAGAATAACACCTTAAGACACAAATCAACCAAAACCCTAATGTCACCTAGATACTCCAATGTCACCTCAAGTATCCATGGGTATGATTATACGATATGCATCACACAATCTCAGATTCATCTATTCAACCAACACATAGAACCTCAAAGAGTGCCCCAAAGTTTCTACCGGAGTGTCACGACGAAAACGTGTGCCAACCCCTATGCATAGGTTCATGGGCGGAACCCAAAAGTTGATCACCAAAACATACATCAAGTGAATCACGTGATATCCCATTGTCACCACAAATACGCATGGCAAGACATACATCAAGTGTTCTCAAATCTTTAAAGACTCAATCCGATAAAATAACTTCAAAGGGAAAACTCAATTCATTACAAGAGAGTAGAGGGGGAGAAACGTCATAAGATCCAACTATAATAGCAAAGCTCGCGATACATCAAGATCGTACCACCTCAAGAACACAAGAGAGAGAGATCAAACACATAGCTACTGGTACATACCCTCAGCCCCGAGGGTGGACTACTCCCTCCTTGTCATGGAGAGCGCCGGGATGATGAAGATAGCCACCAGAGTTGGGTTGCCCCCTCCGGCAGGGTGCTAGAACGGGTCTAGATTGGTTTTCGGTGGCTACGGCGACTTCTGGCGGCGGAACTCGCGATCTATTGTGCTCCCCGGTCGTTTTAGGGTATATGGGTATATATAGGAGGAAGAAGTACGTCAGGGGAGCCACGAGGGGCCCACGAGGGTGGAGGGAGCTCCCAGGGGTGGGCGCGCCCCCCTGCCTCGTGGCTTCCTCGTTGCTTCCCTTACGTGCACTCCAAGTCTCCCGGGTTGCTTTCCTTCCAAAAAAAGTTCCGTGATGTTTCAGGTCATTTGGACTCCGTTTGATTTTCCTTTTCTGCGATACTCTAAAACAAGGAACAAACAGAAACTGGCTTTGGGCTATAGGTTAATAGGTTAGTCCCAAAAATCATACAAAATAGCATATAAATGCATATAAAACATCCAAGGTTGATAATATAATAGCATGGAATAATAAAAAATTATAGATACGTTGGAGACGTATCAGCCCCCCCCCCTCTAGATGGATCTAGGGGGGCAGCGCCCCCTCCCCTTCCCCTATATATAGTGGGGGTTTTGGGGCTGCCAGAGACATGAGTCTCCCTCTCTCTTGGCGCAGCCCTACCTCTCTCCCTCCTCGTCTCTCGCAGTGCTTGGCGAAGCCCTGCTGTAGTGCCACGCTCCTCCTCCACCACCACCACGTCGTCGTGCTGCTGCTGGACGGAGTCTTCCCCAACCTCTCCCTCTCTCCTTGCTGGATCAAGGCGCGGGAGACGTCACCGGGCTGCACGTGTGTTGAACACGGAGGCACCGTTGCTCTATGCTTAGATCGGAATCAACCGCGATCTGAATCGCTACGAGTACGACTCCTTCATCCGCGTTCTTGTAACGCTTCCGCATCGCGATCTTCAATGGTATGAAGATGCACTTCCCTCTCATTGCTAGTAAGCTCCATAGATTGATCTTGGTGATGCATAGAAAATTTTAATTTCTGCAATGATCCCCAATAGTGGCATCATGAGCTAGGTCTATGTGTAGTTTCTATGCACGAGTAGAACACAAATTGTTGTGGGCGTCGATTTTTCCAATTTACTTGCCGTTACTAGTCTTATCTTGATTCGGCGGCATTGTGGGATGAAGCGGCCCGGACCGACCTTACACGTAAGCTTACGTGAGACAGGTTCCACCGACTGACATGCACTAGTTGCATAAGGTGGCTAGTGGGTGTCTGTCTCTCCCACTTTAGTCGGATCAGATTCGGTGAAAAGGGTCCTTATGAAGGGTAAATATAAATTGGCATATCACGTTGTGGTTTTGGCGTAGGTAAGAAACGTTCTTGCTAGAAACCAATAGCAGCCACGTAAAAATTTGCAACAACAATTAGAGGACGTCTAACTTATTCTTGCAGCATATGCCGTGTGATGTGATATGGCCAAAAGGATGTGATGAATGATATATGTGATGTATGAGATTGGTCATGTTCTTGTAATAGGAATCACGACTTGCATGTCGATGAGTATGACAACCAACAGGAGCCATAGGAGTTGTCTTAATTTATTGTATGACCTGCGTGTCAATGAAAACGCCATGTAATTACTTTACTTTATTGCTGATCGTTAGCTATAGTAGTAGAAGTAATAGTTGGCAAGACAACTTCATGAAGACATGATGATGGAGATCATGGTGTCATGCCAGTGATGATGATAATCATGGCGCCCCGAAGATGGAGATCAAAAGGAGCAAAATGATATTGGATATATCATGTCACTATTTGATTGCATGTGATGTTTATCATGTCTTATTTGCTTAGAACGACGGTAGCATAAATAACATGATCCCTCATTAAAATATCAAGAATTGTTTTGCCCCTAACTGTGCACCATTGCTAAGGTCCGTTGTTCCGAAGCACCACGTGATGATCAGGTGTGATAGGTTCTAACGTTCGCATACAACGGGTGTAAGCCAGATTTACACACGCAATACACTTAGGTTGGCTTGATGATCCTAGCATGTACAGACATGGCCTCGGAACACGGAAGATCGAAAGGTCGAACATGAGTCATATAGAAGATATGATCAACATGAAGATGTTCACCGATGATGACTAGTCCGTCTCACGTGATGATCGGACACGACCTAGTTGACTCGGATCATGTATCACTTAGATGACTAGAGGGATGTCTATCTGAGTGGGAGTTCATTAAATAATTTGATTAGATGAACTTAATTATCATGAACATAGTCTAAAACTTTGCAATATGTCTTGTAGATCAAATGGCCCACGCTAATGTTGCCCTCAACTTCAACGCGTTCCTAGAGAAAACCAAGCTGAAAGACGATGGTAGCAACTACACGGGCTGGGTCCGTAACCTGAGGATTATCCTCATAGCTACCAAGAAAGCATATGTCCTTGAAGCACCGCTAGGTGATGTACCTGTTTTCCCAGCAACTCAAGACGTTATGAATGCCTGGCAGTCGTGTAGTGATGATTACTCCCTGGTTCAGTGTGGCATGCTTTAAAGCTTAGAACTGGGGCTCCAAAAGCGTTTTGAGCAGCACAGAGCATATGAGATGTTCCAAGAGCTGAAAATGGTTTTCCAAGCTCATGCCCAGGTCGAAAGATATGAAGTCTCCGACAAGTTCTATAGTTGTAAGATGGAGGAGAATAGTTCTGTCAGCGAGCACATACTCAAAATGTCTGGGTTGCACAACCGCTTATCTCAGCTGGGAGTTAATCTCCTGGATGATGCGTTCATTGACAGAATCCTTCAGTTTCTCCCACCTAGATACAAGAGCTTTGTGATGAACTTCAATATGCAGGGGATGGAAAAGACCATTCCTAAGGTATATTCAATGCTGAAATCAGCGGAGGTGGAGATCAAAAAGGAACATCAAGTGTTGATGGTGAATAAAACCACTAAGTTCAAGAAAGGCAAGGGTAAGAAGAACTTCAAGAAGGATGGAAAGGGAGTTGCCACGCCCGGTAAGCCAGTTGCCGGGAAGAAGCCAAAGCATGGTCCCAAGCCTGAGACTGAGTGCTTTTATTGCAAGGGAAACGGTCACTGGAAGCGGAACTGCCCCAAGTACTTAGCGGATAAGAAGGTCGACAATACCAAAGGTATATGTGATATACATGTTATTGATGTGTACCTAACCAACGCCCGTAGTAGCTCCTGGGTATTTGATACCGGTGCGGTTGCTCATATTTGTAACTCAAAACAGGAGCTGCGGAATAAGCGGAGACTGGCGAAGGACGAGGTGACAATGCGCGTCGGGAATGGTTCCAAGGTCGATGTGATCGCCATCGGCACGCTACCTCTACATTTACCTACGGGATTAGTTTTAAACCTCAATAATTGTTATTTAGTACCAGCTTTAAGCATGAACATTGTATCTGGATCTCGTTTTATGCGAGATGGCTACTCATTTAAATCTGAGAATAATGGTTGTTCTATTTATATGAGAGATATGTTTTATGGTCATGCCCCGCTAGTCAATGGTTTATTCTTATTGAATCTCGAACATGATGTTACACATATTCATAGTGTGAATGCCAAAAGATATAAGGTTGATAATGATAGTCCCACATACTTGTGGCACTGCCGCCTTGGTCACATTGGTGTCAAACGCATGAAGAAACTCCATGCAGATGGAGTTTTGGAGTCTCTTGATTACAAATCATTTGACACGTGCGAACCATGCCTCATGGGCAAATTGACCAAGACTCCATTCTCCGGAACAATGGAGCGAGCAACCAACTTATCGGAAATCATACATACTAATGTGTGCGGTCCAATGAGCGTTGAAGCTCGCGGTGGTTATTGTTATGTTCTCACTCTCACTGATGACTTAAGTAGATATGGGTATGTCTACTTAATGAAACACAAGTATGAGACCTTTGAAAAGTTCAAGGAATTTCAGAGTGAGGTTGAGAATCAACGTGACAGGAAAATCAAGTTCTTACGATCAGATCGTGGGCGAGAATATTTGAGTCACGAATTTAGCACACACTTAAGGAAATGTGGAATTGTTTCTTAACTCACGCTGCCTGGAACACCTCAGCGTAATGGTGTGTCCGAATGTCAAAATCGCACTCTATTGGATATGGTGCGATCCCTGATGTCTCTTACCGACCTACCACTATCATTTTGGGGTTATGCTTTAGAGACTGCCGCATTCACTTTAAATAGGGCTCCGTCGAAATCCGTTAAGACGACACCGTATGAATTATGGTTTGGGAAGAAACCTAAGCTATCGTTTCTGAAATTTGGGGATGCGATGCTTATGTCAAGAAACTTCAACCTGAAAAGCTCGAAACCAAATCGGAAAAATGCGTCTTCATATGATACACTAAGGAAACTATTGGGTATACCTTCTACTTCCGAAGGCAAGATCTTTGTTGCCAAGAATGGATCCTTTCTAGAGAAAGTGTTTCTCTCGAAAGAAGTAAGTGGGAGGAAAGTAGAACTTGATGAAGTATTGCCTCTTGAATTGGAGAGTAGCGTAGCTCAAGAAAATGTTTCTGTGGTGCCTGCACTGACTAGAGAGGAAGCTAATGATGATGATCATGAAACTTCAGATCAAGTTGCTACTGAACTTCATAGGTCCAAAAGGACATGTTCCGCACCAGAGTGGTACGACAACCCTGTCCTAGAAATCATGTTGTTAGAAAATGGTGAACCTTCGAACTATGAAGAAGCGATGGCGGGCCCGGATTCTGACAAATGGCTTGAAGCCATGAAATCCGAGATAGGATCCATGTATGAAAACGAAGTATGGACTTTGACTGACTTGTCCAATGATCGGAGAGCCATAGAAAAATAAATGGATCTTTAAGAAGAAGACAGACACGGATGGTAATGTAACAATCTATAAGGCTCGGCTTGTCGCTAAGGGTTATCGACAAGTTCAAGGGGTTGACTACGATGAGACCTTCTCAGCCGTAGCGAAGCTGAAGTCTGTCCGAATCATGTTAGCAATTGCCGCATTCTATGATTATGAGATATGGCAAATGGACATCAAAATGGCATTCCTTAATGGTTTCCTTAAGGAAGACCTGTATATGATGCAACCAGAAGGTTTTGTCGATCCTAAGAATGCTGACAGGGTGTGCAAGCTCCAACACTCAATCTATGGGCTGGTGCAAGCACCTCGGAGTTGGAACATTCGATTTGATGAGATGATCAAAGCATTTGGGTTTACACAGACTTATGGAGAAGCCCGTGTTTACAAGAAAGTGAGTGGGAGCTCTGTAGCATTTCTCATATTATATGTGGATGACATACTGATAACCCACAAGTGTAAGTGCATCTAGTGCCCCTTAGTGATTTTGGTGTATTAAAGACTTATAGGTTAAGGGACTAATGCATTTGTGAGTGTACACAGGTCTATAAGTCTATGAGGAGTTTGATATTTACAGGAAAAGTCGACCCCTAAAAATAAATATCTTTGACTGAAGATTTTGGTATTTCTGAAGACTTTCATGAAGACTTTGAAAGTGAAGAAATTTGTGTGTCCGTGAAGACTTGATATTCATGCGAGGAATATGAAGCTTGAAGACTTTCGTTTTCATAGTTTTGTTTTTCTCTTTCTTGAGTCATAGGAAACACCGTACTGTTAAAGGGGGTCGAGGAAATACTAAGGAAAAATTTCCATGTGATGCTCAACTCAAAATCCTACACCAACCAATCCCTTCGAGTGAAGCCATTGGAAATCTCATACAGTTCAGTCATTTTCTTCACTGACAGAGACAAAGTTCTTCTGGTCTCTGAGGAATTTGTCCTGACTGAGGAGTTTGGAATTCGCCAGTGCGGATTGCCTACACAGTGAGGAACATGATAGCCCTGAGGATTTTACTACTCAAAATTCTGACCGTTGCTGTGCTATGCGCCAGCTGTCCCAAAATATCTATCCACCTAACAGTCATATCATTGAAGGGCATTTATGTCTTATCATGTCGGGCTGCTCCCTAGGCTATAAATTGCCACCCCCTACAACCACTAGCTGGTTGGCTACTCCGAGAGAAACTGACACTTGTCATTTGAGAGCAACCCATCCTCTGAGGACTTTGAGCGAAAATCATCAAGTGAGGAAAAACCAAAAAACCCAAAACCAAACACCTACAAACCCCACGTGATTGAGCATCACTGAAGAGATTGATCCTACGTGGATCCGACGCTTGTTACCTTTGAAGACTGTGCTTCTTCCAGACGGTTAAGCATCATGGTCTAGAGCATCCAAGAGGAATTGTGGATCGCCGAGTGACCAAGTTTGTGAAGGTTTGGAAGTCATCTGAAGACTAAACACGAGTGATTGGACGAGGTCTGTGTGACCTTAGTTCAAGGAGAATACTGTGAGGACTGGGTGTCCTGAGCTGCGTGTTTAGGACTGGGTGTCCGGGACTGTGTGTCCTCGAGTTTAAATACTCAGCCGCTCCAACCAGACGTACAGCTGAGACAACAGTTGGAACTGGTCTACCAAATCATTGTCTTCACCAAGCTTAATGGTTCTATTGCCTCAACTCTTTCATTTCCTCATAACTGTGTTGTGTGTTTGTTCATATCTGTGTTTGAAGGCTTTGACTGAAGACTTTCTCAATTTCCTCAGTTCAATTTCTTCAGTCTGTTTGTCTTCATCCTGTGTTATCCTATGATTACGCTTCCTGTACTCTGTGCCTGTCTTCATTTCATCATGATGACTATGCTTGTATTCTGTTATATTTACTTTTGAGTACTTATTCCACTGCTAGTAGTTCTTCACTAAGGAATTTCCTCACCGGCAAATTCCTCGGTGAAGAATTTCATAAAAATCGCCTATTCACCCCCCTCTAGTTGATATAACGCACTTTCAATTGGTATCAGAGCCTGGTACTCCCTTGTTCTATGTGATTTTGGTTTAACCACCTGGAGTTTTAGTTATGTCGACTGCAGGTATGATCAAGGTCTGTGCTGGGTGTCCTACCTTCGATGGGACGGACTACCCCTACTGGAAGAATAAGATGCGAATGCATCTTGAAGCAATTGATAACGATCTCTGGTATGTTGTGGGAAATGGTGTTCCCTCAGTCACACCTTCTCTGAATGCTGCTGATGTGAAGAGATTCAAGCAACTCGACTGTCAAGCGAAGAATATCATATGTGGCCATCTGAGCAAAGGACAGTATGGCAGAGTGAGTGCTTTGGAGACAGCAAAGCTTATCTAGGATAGGTTGTCCAAAGTGAATGAAGGAGTCTCAACTCAGCGTGACTCTTGAGTTGATGTTCTTCGCAATCTCTTCAACAGCTTCAAAAGACTCGACAATGAAAATGTTCAACAAACCTTCGATCACCTCACTGACATCTCAAATGAGTTTCAAGCACTTGGTGCCACTGATATCACCGACCATGAGGTGGTGAAGAAATTGCTGAGATCGCTTAATTCCTCATTTGACACTCTGGCATTGATGATACAAGAACATGTTGATTACAAGTCACTTGATCCCGCTGATATTCTCGAGAGGCTAAATACTCATGAGTTCCAACTTGCTGAAAAGAGATATCTCTATGGTTCAAGCTATGGCAGATCACGTGCACTAAAGGCCAAGGCAGTATCTGAGTCCGAAGATGAAGACTCTGATAGCAGCCTTGGTGATCCTGAAGAACTGAGCCATGATCTGGCTCTGCTCGTGAAGAAGTTCCAAAAGTTCTCAAGACATGGTCGCCTTGGAAGACCCTCAAGGAGCAATGATTCCTCATCAAGTGAATACAAGAGCAGGCTCTGCCACAAATGCAAGAAGCCTGGTCATTACATTCAAGACTGTCCTCAATGGGAAAAGGAATCAAAGAGAAGAAATACAAGGATTACGGTTCTGATGATGCGAAGAAAAAGAAGAAATCCTCAAAATCTTCATCATCAAAATCCTCAAAGCCTTCACATCACAAGAAGAGCAGCTCCAAGAAGGCCAGGGCATTCATTGGCTAGGAAATGGACTCTGAGGCTGAATTTGAAGAAAATGAGGGAGAGGAGTCATCTGAGGAGTCCGAATCCGGAGTGGCAAGCCTAGCTCTCGCTACTGCATTCATCAGCAAGTCTATCTTCAACAATGAAGAAAATAACCTCACCAACAAAGATGATGAAGGGGATGATGACTATGCTCCCACCTACTGCTTCATGGCAAAGGGTGCCAAGGTACTCAAATATACCTCATCTGAATCAAGTGAGAATGAATCTGATGAAAATCTTAAGCCCAGCTCTTCTAAACTTGCTAAGATTGTTGTGAAACAACAAAGGGCTTTAGAAAAGGTTCAAAACATGCTAGACAAAAGTGATGATACGTTGGGTGAAGAAATGGATCAGTCAAAAGCTTTGGCTGAAAGTCTTCAGAGACTTCATACTAAGTATGACAATCTTCAAAGTCATCATAACACTCTCTTATCCGACCATGAGAAGCTTTCTTATGAATTTCTTCAAAGAAAGCAAGACCTTGAGAAGCTAAGAGTGAGTTATGAAGATCTTCAGAAGGAGCGCGATTCATTACTTGCTCAACAAATCAGCGCTTCTCAGGAAGAATTTGTTCCTCCATGCTTGAAGTGCATTGAACGTGAATCTGCTAATTCTTCACCTGAATGTTCAACTACTGCTAATGTTTCAAATTCTTCACATGCCTCTGCTATCACTAATTCCTCATCTGAGGACATTGCTAGTATCACTGACGATGCAGGGCTAAAGGAATTGTACATGACAGGCATGTACAAAAGCCTCAAAGGGCATCAGGCTCTTTGTGATGTGCTTAAAAAGTAGATCATCAACAGGAACCCTAGGAAAGAGGGTATCGCCTTTGAGAGGAAACTCAATGCTGATGGTACATATTGGAAGCCTGAGCAGTACCCCAAAACTACATGGGTTGCTGCAAAGGAACCTCCAGTTGATCCATCTAACTTATCTGGATTTGCATGTGAATCTCCTCATTCTGATGATGAGTCAATTGACTCCAACTATAAACTGTTCAAAAATCAGAATGGTGAAGTATTTGCTAGATATGTTGGCACTAACTGCAGGAACGGTTCCCCGATGAAGAAAATCTGGGTTCCCAAAAGATGCCTTGAAAATCTTCAGGTGAATGTCATCATGACGCCACCTGTGAAGAATAGGAACCCCAGATCAAATTCCTCATATGGACCAAATTCCTCATATGGATCAAAGTCCTCATATGAACATCATCGTGCTAACCCGTCTGTTTCGCAGGGAAGATCTAAGGATTATAGATATATGCATTATTCTTCAAATCATTATGTCCATAAGTCCTTGAAGAATTTCTCTGCATACTCTTATACTTACTCTAACCCCTCTTATGTGAAATGAAATGGACTGGCTTCTATGCCATCCTTCTCATATGGAGCTCGCAGAATGATGAACTCTTTGCCACCCCTTCAGATGTGGGTGGTGAACAAAAAGAACTAATCTCTTCTACAGGGTCAGGTCTCCAGACGCACGTAATCGTCTGAAGAATTTGCTAGAGAGCTGAGCATGCCTGATAGGACGCAGGCTAATCATGAAGAAATGAACTTTCATTTCTCACGTCCTCATATTGCTTTATCAGTTCTTCTACTTGATGAAATTGATCTGATGAATTGATGTCATATTCTTCACTGATGAAGTAGATGAGTTTGTAAGCTGCACTAATTCGTCTGCAGGATGATCAACCCAAAGCCACTGAGTGGGTCCTCGATAGTGGATGTACAAATCACATGACTGGTGACAAGAATCTATTGATGGATGCTCCATTATCTCCGTCACATCTGAAGCATATCATCTTTGCTGACAAAGGCAAAAGTCAGGTATTGGGTCTAGGTAAGGTTGCGATTACAAAGGATCGACACATGGACAAAGTCATGCTTGTTGAGTCTTTAGGATACAACCTTATGTCTATCTCAATGCTTTGTGATCTTGATATGGTTGTTGTCTTTGGCAAGTACCGTTGTGTTGTGGTTATGGAAGCTGACAATTCCAAAGTCTTCGAAGGCTTTAGGAGAGGAGACCTGTATATTGTTGATTTCTCTACAGGACCACAACCAGCCGTGTGCTTAGTTGCAAAAGCTTCAGAAGGCTGGCTCTGGCATCGACGACTTGGTCATGCAGGCATGAGGAATTTGCACACGCTTGCGAAGAAGAAGCATGTCATTGGCATCGAGAATGTCAAATTCCTCAAGGATCACCTATGCGGAGCCTGTGAAGCTGGGAAGATGACAAAGGCCAAGCATCCAGAAAAGACTATCATGACCACCACTCGCCCGTTTGAATTGCTTCACATGGATCTCTTTGGTCCTAATCATTATTCTGCTATTTCAAATGAAGCATCTCAATATGGCTTTGTTATTGTTGATGATTATTCTCGCTACACATGGGTACACCTTGTTACTTACAAACATGAAGTGCTGGAAGTCTTCAAACAATTTTCCTCGAGGGCTTCAACCAACTTTGGTGTGAAGATCAAGCACATCAGAAGTGACAAAGGCACTGAGTTCAAGAATTAAGTCACGATGACTATCTTGATGAACTTGGTATTACTCATGAGTTATCTGCTCCTTACACTCCTCAGCAGAATGGTGTCGTGGAGTGCAAGAACATGACTCTTGCTGAGATGGCCCGCACTATGCTTGATGAATACAAAACGCCTCGTCGTTTCTGGACTAAGGCAATTGATACTGCGTGCCACATCATCAATAGAGTATATCTTCACAAATTCTTCAAAAAGACTGCCTATGAACTCCTCACTGATAAGAAACCCAATGTAAGTTATTTCAAAGTCTTGGATTATGGTACCCCAAGGGCTCGGCTTTTGATCTTGGTGGATATTCTGACTCTGACTATGCTAGTGATCGTGTGGATCGCAAGTCAACATCTGGTACATGTCATTTCCTTGGACGATCTTTGGTCTGTTGGTCCTCGAAGAAACAGAACTGCGTATCACTATCTACTGCCGAAGCTAAGTACATTGCCGCTGGTTCTTGCTGTGCCCAATTGCTATGGACGAAGCAAACTCTCAAGGACTACGGCGTCAACATGAAGAATGTGCCTCTCTTCAGTGACAATGAGAGTGCCATCAAGATTGCTCACAACCCAGTTCAGCACTCGAAGACAAAGCACATTCAGATTCGTCATCATTTTCTTCGTGATCATGTGTTGAAGGGCGACATTTCTATTGAGCATGTGAAGACTCAAGAAGAGCTAGCCGATATCTTTACAAAGCCCTTGGATTAGAAGAG
Organism: Triticum urartu; assembly: GCF_003073215.2. Classification (NCBI taxonomy): domain Eukaryota; kingdom Viridiplantae; phylum Streptophyta; class Magnoliopsida; order Poales; family Poaceae; genus Triticum; species Triticum urartu. The sequence continues at coordinate 671,618,340 of NC_053023.1, forward strand.
ATTTAGCAAGTTGCGGTGTGAGCTAAATATCCTAGAATCTTCGAATGTTCTTTGAAAAGGACACTCATCCTAACACTTATGCAAAATTGATGACTTAGATGTGCAACACATGAAGAAACATTTTTCTTCAATCAATGAAGAATAACACTCTTCGTGTGAAGAAATTAATGAAGAATTTGATTCTCAGAACCCTACGATAATTGTACGCGGTGTCTGAAATCATCATTCTTATACGGTGGGTCACGCCACCACCAAAAGTTGAAATTTCTAAAATTATTCATATTCTTCAACTTTGCATACTCTTCACTGGTTCTGTCCTTTTTCTTCATTGGCTATATATATAAGTTTATGTCCTCTACATCATTCACTTATTGCTATTTCTTCAAGTTGGTTTTCTGCTAAGTGAATGTGATCGGACCCTTCCCCTCTATGCTATACTCAACCCAATCTGTTCACAAATTCTTCATGTGCGTTCTATTTGAAACTCGTTCAAAATCTTCACTGTGTCCTTGTCAGCTGAAAAAATTGCGAACGGAACTTCAAAACCTATCTTATCGAAATTTTCGGCTTTGCCGCTCAAACCGTGCCGCATCCCACAATACACTTATCCACTCACCCATGATCTAACACGATCTCTAGCTCTCACTACGTGGGTGACACATGTCATGCGAATGAGAAGGGTCAGGGGCACATTCGTCCAATTTCTTCAGGCGAGCAGTTTTTCACCGTGGCTATAAATACCCCTCCTTCCCTTCCTCACTTCTTTTACTCCGCTCGACCTCTCTCTCCAGCTCGAGCTTCTCAAACCCTAGCGCCGCCGCTACTTCATCGCCGCCGGTGAGGAAGAGCTTCACTACCTCGACCTCGTCGCCGACGTACTCGCGCCGACCGCGGAAATCTTCACTCCGGCGTCACCGTAGCTGTCTTCCTCCGCCGAGTTAGGGCGTGAAAGATCTACACAGATGAACTTCACCTCTCCACTTCACTATTCGTCGTGTTCTTCATCCAGGGTAATTACAAGTTACTTTTACTGCCCTCGTTGATTCGAATGATTATCTACAAAATCTTCAAAAGTGTTTTTCTTCATATCTTCACACACTGAACATCTCACAAGTCATCTGTTCTTGATTCATTTCTCTAAGCATCATTTTTCTTCAAGATTCCTCAATTGTGTGGATCTTCGATCTATACAACTCTGGAACCTAAGACAAAGAACGCTTAGTGAAAATCTTCAAGACTCATCTGGTCAAATTCCTCAAACTTGTTCTTTTTGAAAAACCTTCTGAGAACGCATATGACCTCTCCAAATTCCTCGCAACTATACTCTGTTCACAGGTACACATGTTAGCTGCTGAATCACTAGGTTCTCATCAACTTAACTCATTTGCAGCGTTCCTCGAAAAAAAGTTGCATACTTCTTCAGAGAATTCGATTGTTCAAATTCCTCAACTGAAGAAAATGGCTGATGGTAAAAGGCCACAAAAAGGAGGAAAGAGGCCTGAGGTAAATACATCGTTTGAGATCCCTGACGACATATATGCTGGGTACTGCACACCTACTGAGGAAACCAAGAATGAGCGCAAAGTGCGCAAACAGAGGATAGAGAGGAGATAGGCAAGAGAATGGAGGGAGTACAGATATGTCACTCCTAAGTACATGAAGAAATTCACACTCAATCCTCCATGCCCAAGAGCTCCATTGGCACCTGGCCAGATAGCAGATCCCACCAGCCTCAAGCGCGATGAGGACTATCCTAATGAATGGGCCAAGCGCCAAGCCAAGTTGGCTAAGCAAGCCAAAGAAGCAGTGAGGAAATTCAATGAAGACTCTACTGCTGCTGCTGCCTCTGCTGTCAAACCAAAGAAGGCTATGTCTAAGAAGCCTGCGCGCAGGCCAAGTTCCTCAGCAATGCCCTCACGGCCAGAATCAGCAATGCCCTCACGGCCAGAATCAGCAATGCCCTCACGGCCAGAATCATCAAAGCCCTCACGACCAATTCCTCATGCTGCTCTTGTTCTTCCAAAGTCCTCAGCTCCTCCGCCAAAGCCCTCAGCTGTTCCGACTAAATCCTCAGCACCTGTGCATCTCGCCTCGTGCCAAAGGACTGCCGGCATCTCCATTGCCTCAGGTGTCTCAGCTAGTTCCTCAGCTGCACCAAGTTCCTTAGCTGGCCCCTCACTGCTGAAGACAAAGGCCACTGCTGGACGAGGTCCTCGCCCAAGTCCTCAAAAGAAGCAAGTCGCTTTCCAAGTGCCATCTGATGAAGACGAAGCTGATGATGATGAACTTGCAGAAATCATCAGAGACAGGCAAGTCAGGGCCGCTAGAGCCAAGGGATCAGAGGTGCCACTGCTTTTGGATCCCAAGCTGATCCTCGACTACATTGATGATTGGCACAAGGACCCCAACACTCCCTTGCCTGACTTCAAGCTGACTCCTGGCCAGAGTCACATGCTGACCCACTTCATTCAAGAAGAAAAGTGGAAATTTGAGAAGGCCAGGCAGATCAAGAAAGCGCAGTACAAGAAAGAGCGCTATCTGAAGAAAAATATTGTCTCTATGACAACTGAGGAACTTGTCACTATTCAGATTGAGATTAAGAAACTCAGTGATGACTTTGACACATATCGCGCTGATTGTCTTAGAGCCAAGGTTCGTTTTGTGAAACTTGCGGACAACTTCACTTCCAATGTTGCATCCCCAATGCAACAGGAAATTCCTCAGGCTGAAGCATCTGCTCAGCCTACTGAAGAAAATGCCAGCACCACTGATGACAATCAGGCTACTGAAGATAATGTGAGTTCCAGGGCTAATGACTACATTCCAGCCGCTGAAGAAATTGCCAGGGCACCCACTAGTGGTGTGCCTGAAGAAACTGAAGAACTCAGGGCAATTGCATCAGTTGTGCGTGAAGAAAATCAACCAGATTCCTCAGCTGCTCCTGCACCAACTTCAACTCCAATCCTTCCATCTGCATCAGATGTGAAGAAGACCAAGGCTGTAGAGCGTGCTACAATGAAGAAAAGGAAAGCATCAACTGCTTCAGATTCTCCAGCTCCGAAGAAAATGAAGCCTATGACAAGTTCATTTGCAAATCCGATCGATGTTGTTCCCATCTCAACCAGGCCATCAAAGGACCTTGTTCCTTTTGATGAAGAATATGTGATCCCCAGCGGATCTGATGAAGAAACTCCTTCTGCTGCTTTGTCTGAACCATTGGATGAAGAAATTGAAGTGGATCTGATCCCTTCAACACCTATCATCTCCTTGCCTATGCCTCAGTTCACAGCTGAAGAGGCTGGCGTTGAAGAAATGGAAGATGAAGATGTGGACATTGGCTGCTCCACACCCGTAATCAGTGATGAATTCTGGGAAGGTCAGCATCCAAACTCTCCAATGTTCACCCCTCTACAGCAAATTCCTCAGTCCCCCACACAAACTGTTCACATGGGCTCTAAAGAAACTCATCCCACTAAATCTGTCCATGAGGAAATTCCAGCCACTAGCGCTGAAGAAACTGCTACTGCTGAGCAACCAACGACGCAGACTTCCACTGAGGAGGAACCAGAAATTCCTCAGCCTGAAGAACCTGCGATTGAGATTCCTGAGGTCGTGATGCAACTCACTGACACTCCTCTGCCGAAGCCAAAGGATCCATTCTCACGCAAGCAAAAGTTGAAGGCTGATGATTTCTTCGGTGAGCACGTATTCTTCGAAGATTACAACCCATATGACTCTGATCTCATTAGGAAGAGGCGTTTCTGGACTGCTAGTCAAGCCAATTTCTATTCCTCAGTGCTGTTCAACAAGGAGAAGATCTTCTACCATGAGCATATTCCTCACGTGGATATGGAATCTCTGCCGTGCTTCGCACCAGTCCTCAGTGTTCTTCACGACGCTGGACTGCTAAACTTTTGCTCTGACATATGCGATTGGAATGAAGAACTGATTCTTCAATTCTATGCAACGCTGCACATCACCGGAGATGCTGAAGATGTGAATTCATGGGTGCTGGACTGGATGTCTGAAAACACTCACTACACTGCACTAGCCGCTGAATTGCTTCATGCTCTACCACTCAGTCCTCCCCTTGAAGAAGCTCGATGCATCTATAGTGAACCTGAGCTCACACATCATTACATGCAGGTGTTGATGAAACCTTTGAAGCCAGGTCAAACACCAAGAACCAAATTCCTCGTGAAGGAATTGTTGTACATGCCCAGAACTGTCTATCGTATTCTTACAAGGACAATCAGTCCCATCAAAGGCCACGACTCATCTGATGAGGAAATTGTTGGCATCATGAAGAATCTGATATTCAACATTGTTCATGGCATTCCTATCAATTATCACGATTTCTTCATGAGGACTATGGCCAATGTTGCACTGTCTCCATTTGAGCTGAAGCCTTATGCACCTTGGATTATGAGATTCCTCAGGACAAGGTCTTCACTCAACTACAAAGCTGATTTCTAGAATCACCTCAACTACTTGCCCCCAATTGAAGTCCTCAAGCAGACATATTCCTCAGTTGATGGAAAGGGCAAAGCACCAGCTGTAATAGATGAAGGCATTCGTCCATTGGATGGTCAGTTTCACAAAGCAGCATCTTATTCCACCAATGATGACTCTGCCACACATGACTCTGCCAATGCACCTAAGTCCACTCCTCAAGCCACTGCTCCGCGCGTGATGACTGACCGTGAACTTCTGCTTAGTCTTCACCAGAAGGTGGATCGAAATCACAAATAGGTTAAGCGTCAGTTTGGTTCACTTCTTCACAACATGACTGCCACACACAATGCAGTGAAGAAAAACCACTACTACCTCCATCAAGTCTTTGGCCGCACCTGGGCAATCCTGTCACATCTGTATGATGAAGAAGCTCTGAAGAACATGGGTCTCAAAGAAGATTTTGACTGGTCTGCACCTCCATCGAAGAAATTCAAGAAAGTCTAGGTTCCTTCTCTGGCGGCCAGCTCATATTCTTCATCGCGCGACACTGATGAACATGAAGATTTGGACGACACTACGGCAGGCCCTACATCAACAAACGACCCCAACAACGTTTCTCCTTCTTTAACATGATTATCTTTAGGGGCGTTAGTCCTCATTTTCGATCCTTTTGGTCATTCGATGACAAAGGGGGAGAAATATGAGTTAGTCTTCAAGCGGGTCTACTATATGGGCGTTTTTTTGCTAAGTTACAACTCTCGTTCTTCTGAAACTTTATTGGATCAAGTTGTAATTTTAAACCCAATGGTGCTCTGATACTTTTGATGCACTGTGCTCTGATACTTTTGATGCACTATTCTGCATGCTTATTCCTCGTTAATATTATTGCACGCATGCTGAATTTCATCAGGCACCATATTTCATCATGCATTTCAAATTCTTCATATTATATGTTAAATGCGTGTATGAATTACAAGATATAGGGGGAGATCTCCATGATTCAACTCTTCAAGTGTGCATTGCTTCAAGAGCAAATTCCTCACTATCCACATCTTCAGGGGGAGTTCTTCTATATCTTGCAATCAAATTCCTCAATATCAATAGTTACACTTCATATGTTTATCCCCGTTGAAAACTTAACCTATATTGTCATCAATCACCAAAAAGGGGGAGATTGTAAGTGCATCTAGTGCCCCTTAGTGATTTTGGTGTATTAAAGACTTATAGGTTAAGGGACTAATGCGTTTGTGAGTATACACAGGTCTATAAGTCTATGAGGAGTTTGATATTTACAGGAAAAGTCAACCCCTAAAAATGAATATCTTCGACTGAAGATTTTGGTATTTCTGAAGACTTTCATGAAGACTTTGAAAGTGAAGAAATTGGTGTGTCTGTGAAGACTTGATATTCATGCGAGGAATATGAAGCTTGAAGACTTTCGTTTTCATAGTTTTGTTTTTCTCTTTCTTGAGTCATAGGAAACACCGTTCTGTTAAAGGGGGTCGAGGAAATACTAAGGAAAAATTTCCATGTGATGCTCAACTCAAAATCCTACACCAAACAATCCCTTCGAGTGAAGCCATTGGAAATCTCATACAGTTCAGTCATTTTCTTCACTGACAGAGACAAAGTTCTTCTAGTCTCTGAGGAATTTGTCCTGACTGAGGAGTTAGGAATTCGCCAGTGCGGATTGCCTACACAGTGAGGAACATGATAGCCCTGAGGATTTTACTACTCAAAATTCCGACCGTTGCTGTGCTATGCGCCAGCTGTCCCAAAATATCTATCCACCTAACGGTCATATCATTGAAGGGCATTTATGTCTTATCATGTCGGGCTGCTCCCTAGGCTATAAATAGCCGCCCCCTACAACCACTAGCTGGTTGGCTGCTCCGAGAGAAACTGACACTTGTCATTTGAGAGCAACCCATCCTCTGAGGACTTTGAGCGAAAATCATCAAGTGAGGAAAAACCAAAAACCCAAAACCCAAACACCTACAAACCCCAAGTGATTGAGCATCACTAAAGAGATTGATCCTGCGCGGATCCGACGTTGTTACCTTTGAAGACTGTGCTTCTTCCAGACGGTTAGGCGTCATGGTCTAGAGCATCCAAGAGGAATTGTGGATCACCGAGTGACCAAGTTTGTGAAGGTTTGGAAGTCGCCTGAAGACTTACCAAGAGTGATTGGAAGAGGTCTGTGTGACCTTAGTTCAAGGAGAATACGGTGAGGACTGGGTGTCCTGAGCTGCGTGTTCAGGACTGGGTGTCCGGGACTGTGTGTCCTCGAGTTTAAATACTCAGCCGCTCCAACCAGACGTACAACTGAGACAGCAGTTGGAACTGGTCTACCAAATCATTGTCTTCACCAAGCTTACTGGTTCTATTTCCTCAACTCTTTCATTTCCTCATAACTGTGTTGTGTGTTTGTTCATATCTGTGTTTGAAAACTTTGACTGAAGACTTTGTCAATTTCCTCGGTTCAATTTCTTCAGTCTGTTTGTCTTCATCCTGTGTTATCTTGTGATTACGCTTCCCGTACTCTGTGCCTGTCTTCATTTCATCATGATGACTATGCTTGTATTCTGTTATGTTTACTTTTGAGTACTTATTCCACTGCTAGTAGTTCTTCGCTAAGGAATTTCCTCACCAGCAAATTCCTCAGTGAAGAATTTCATAAAAACCACCTATTCACCCCCCCTCTAGTCGATATAAACGCACTTTCATCTTCTGGACAAAAGTCCTTTCTTTGAAATTCACACCGTTCCTATTTATTCATAAAAGGCAGGAATCTCTGCCGATAGAATGTGCAAGATACAATCAGGCAGTTGGTGTAATCAAACCTTACATAAGTCATTAGAAACCCCTTCTCTAGCTAGCGCATGTGCTGCACCATTCGCCGAGCGGCGAACCCAGGTAATCTTCCACTGCTCCCGCGCCTGCAACATCATTTTCACCTCTTCTACTAATGGTCCCAACACGAACAAGTCCTTCTCCCTGTTCTGAAGCTTGCTAGCTATCTCTTTGCTATCTGTCTCAATATGCAGACGATTGGCATTAAACTCATCTGCTAATTGAACTGCTTGTCGACAAGCATGCAGTTCACTAGCCGCAGGATCCGTGCACCCAGACAAGACATGGCATATGCCTCCAAGGAAAGCCCCTTTATGATTCCTGAATACAACACCGGCTCCTCCTTTTGATCCCATTTTGGACGTAGCACCATCCATGTTTACTTTGATCCAGCCCAACTCTGGGGTACCCATTTCTGCACTGGAGTAGGTTTCGGCCTCCTGCTCATACTTCCGTTCGTAGCCTGCCATTGTTCCATCACCTTGATTACAGTGCGTGCTATATCTCCAGCCTCCTCAATCTTCCTTCCATCCCTTGAGTTATTCCTAGCGAGCCAGAGCCCATATACTCCTTGAAGCATGACCGCTTTCTCGTCGTCTGACGCATCCGCAAACCAAGCTAGCAGCCAGTTAGATAAATCACCCTGAGAGCTAACTATAACCGGTGGGATCGCCACTGGAACTCCCAATTCCGAGTGAAGAATTTTCCAAAACTTGGCTGAGTGGTAGCAGCCCCAGAAACGATGGTAGTTCGTTTCTTCCCTGCCACAAGCAACGCAAACCATGCCTGCCTTGATGTTTCTCCTCTGGAGCTCGGACCCAACGGCAAGTCCGTTCCTAATCAGCCGCCAGGTATGCGTTTTGACCTTCCCAGGCGCGATCGAGTCCCACAGACCTAGCCACGCTCGATGCGTAGAGACTGACGACGAGGACTCCGGCCGTTCGGATTTTAGGCGTTTTTGCATCATCTTCAAACGGTAGGCCGATCTCACTGTAAAAACACCATTTTTTGTGAAATTCCAGGCTTGGTAATCCTCTACGCCCGCCCCCCTATCTGAATTTGCATGATTTCGTGAGCCTCGTCCGGAGAAAACATCTCCTGCACCTTGGCTTGGTCCCACGCCGTACCATGTGAGTTCAGCAGGTCAGAAACCCTGTTTATACCATGGATGTAGTTCTGGCCCAGTGGCGTCATACTACCCTTCCGTGGTATCCAGTTATCATGGTGGATCCTTATCTTACTTCCATCTCCTATTCTCCAAATCAGACCGTCCAGTAAGAGATTTCGTCCATGGATAATACTCCTGAAGGTATATGATCCCCCTCCAGGACAAGTTGCACCAAGGATTGAGCTGTCAGGAAAATACCGAGCCTTCAGAACCCTTGCGCAAAGTGAATTAGGAGCTTGTAAAATCCGCCAAGCCTGTTTAGCTAGCAAAGCTTGGTTAAACACCTCCGGGTCTCTGAAGCCTAGTCCTCCTTCCTGCTTCCTCGTACACATTTTATCCCACGCAATCCAGTGCACCTTCTTCTCACCGTTCACTGCACCCCACCAGAAGTTCGAAGAGATTGATGAAAAATTCCCGCACATTTTCTTTGTGAGTTGAAAACAGCTCATGGTGAATGTTGGTGTGGATTGGAGGCCAGATTTCACTAGAACTTCCCTGGCAGTTTTTGACAGTCCTTGACCTTTCCATCCCGCAACCTTCTTTCCTGCACTCTCCCGGACATACTTGAAAGTCCCATCTTTGAATCTTCCCACCACCGTAGGCAAACCCAAATATCTCTCAGTCACAGCCTCCGATGAGATGCCCACTGTTTGCTTCAATAACGTTTTGTCCTCCTCCTTAGTTCCCTTGCCAAAGAAGATGGATGATTTTTGCAGATTTACCTTTTGTCCAGAAGCCATCTCATAGTCATGCAAGATAGTACGAAGCACCTCCAAATTCTCTTTAGATCCCTCGAGGAATACCACACTATCATCAGCGAAAAGGAGGTGAGTTACCGTGGGGCCAGTGCTCCCAAAGGAAACCCCCTTAATCTCCTTCCTCTGTTGAGCATGTCGCAGAAGGGCTGAGAAACCCTCTACGCAAAAAAGGAACAGATAGGGTGACAGAGGGTCTCCTTGTCGGAGACCCCGAGATGAATTGAAGCTATGCGAGAGTCCACCATTGAACTTGACTTGGAACCTAGTGGATGTTACACAACGCATAATCATTTCTATCCATTGCCCAGCAAACCCTAGTTTCTCCATCATCTGTCATAGGAAAACCCACTCCACCCTGTCATAGGCCTTCATCATATCCAGTTTCACTGCACATAGGGGTTTCCTACGCTTCCTCTTCCGAATAGCATGAACACATTCATAAGCTACAAGAACGTTGTCCGTGATTAGTCTCCCTGATACAAAAGCACTCTGCTCCTCGGATATCATAATAGGCAGCACCACTTTGAGTCTATTAGCCAACACCTTCGCCGCTATTTTATATAGAACATTGCATAGACTTATAGGTCGGAACTGTGAAAGTAACTCCGGTGAGTTTACTTTCAGGATCATAACGATAATGGTGTCATTGAATCCATTAGGAGCTTCCTTGCCTGCCAGAAAATCTCTCACCACCATATACACATCGTCCTTCACCAACGACCAGTGTCGTTGATAAAACATAGCCGGTAAGCCATTCGGGCCCGGTGACTTTGTTGGCCCCATTTGGAATAGGGCCCTCTCAATTTCCTCATCAGAGACCGCTTCTGTGAGTTTGGCATTCATGTCATTAGTGACCAGCTGATCAAAAAGCGCCAAAATACGCTCACTCTCACGGATCCCATCAGAAGAGAATAACTTTTCATAGAATGCATCAGCCATCTCTCTCATTCCGGCGTCATCCGTGCACTTGGCTCCGTCTTCCTTGATCAGTGACTTGACAGTATTTCTGCGTTTCCGATGGGATGCTCTATTCTGAAAATATTTCGTATTCTGGTCGCCTTCAAGAAGACAGTATTTTTTTTTGAAGGGAAAAAGTCCATTTTTGATATGTTTGCGTATTTGTATTCCTGGTGACATACTAAATGCATCTACAATTTTTGTAGTTTTTAAGCTATAGTCTAATTAAATGTGCAATATTTTCTACTTTATTTGAGCTGACATATTAATAAAGTGACAAAGTGTTTTTTTTACTTTATTGTGTGTTTTCTCACAAAAAAGCTATCTGATCACTTCACAAAATTCAGGAGAAGTTTTTATGTTGAAAGAACACTTGAGGGAACGGATACCGTGAGGGAGCCCAACAGTGCCTAAGAAGAGGACCCATATGGGCCTCGCAGTACCCCCCATAACCGGTTCATCTGATTCAGGTACCAATTCAGGATTATTTTTTATGTATTTAAATAGACATACATTTTGACAAATCCTCTTTCCTTGTTGGAATACATATATGATCATAAACTCTTGCCCAAGAAGTCATAGCAAAAATCGGTAGCGATTTGTCCTAGAAAACAACTAAGTGTAATACCATTATATAACCACTCATCAACAGATGCAGCTTCCAAAATTGGGTAAAAGTGCAAGCCGATCGTCGCTCCCTAGGCCTAGAGAGGTTCAAGGAGGGACTGTCAGGCCCATATGGGTCCTCTTCTTAGGGGTTTCATGAACCTGGCTTTATACACTCCCTCCGCGGCGTAACATAATACTCCATCCGTTTCATAATGTAGTGCGTGTAGATTTTTTTTTCAAAAGTCAAGCATTACAAACTTTGACCATGTTTATACACAAAAATATGCATGTTTAAAATACTTAATGCATATCACAAATCATCAGTTATATTTTGATGTTTTGTAATTGGAACTGTATATGTAAATAGTTTTCTTAGCAAACTCAGTCAAAGTTTGCTTAGTTTGACTTTTCAAAAAAAAAATATGCACTACATTATGAAATGGTGGGAGTACCAAATAAACACAGTCTCCAAAACGAGCTAAAGGCTTGAAGCTGGTTTGACATTGTATCATGCGTTCAGAAAGTCATCATGGTAAGATTCAGCTGGACCAACGCTTTGGAGAAGAAGCTAGCATCTTAGAAGCCTTGCGTAGAACGAAATCACACAACTGAGCAAAACTTCCACCAACTTCAAAATGGCGACGGAGGCAACGTCGATTCTTCTGTGAAGGAGTACGAACCTCCAACGGACGACATGTCGCGTTAGGAGACACCCAATGGGGGAAAGGGAGTCCACTGCCTTTGTTGCCGCCACAAAAACTATCGGGGAAATACCACCTAGAACCCCAAGGGTCAACCTTCCACCAGATCTTAAGGATCCATGATATCGCAGACTCCGCATGCTGGCTAGATCCAACGCCGATAAAAGTGAGAAGCATCGCCTGAAAGAGAGATCACGAGAAGACATGTTCATCACCATCTCGCCACCACTGGAGCCAAAGCCACAGACATCTAAAACTTAACTAAGAAACACTAGATTACCGAATCCACTTGGCGCAAGGTCCCGGGGATCACCTCTCTTCCGCTCGAATGGGCATGAAGGTACCACCGGTGTCCAGGGAATAATTCTAAACGCACGGACCACCTGATTTGATCCAATCAAGACTCTAACTATGCCACTCCGTTGATCATGTAATATATATGCCCGTGCGTGTAGCAAAGCTCGTGTCCAGGTCATCTCTCTCTTTTCTCCGGGTCGGTTTCTGGTGGTGCCTAGGGTTTATGGTCCATAGGTCAGGAGATCTCTTTTTATCCAAGAAAAATAATATGAGGAGATCTTTTTTCATTGAGGAGAAAAGGTTAGGAGATCTTTCAAGTAGTAGTAATACTTTATCCGCGAATGGAAGTAAGTGAGTGTGAGCAACTTGTGGTTCGGGCTGCACGTTGTTCTCGGTGCTAGCTTGCCTTTCCATGTGGTCCGGCGCCTGAGAAGGACGTGTTGAGCATGTATGTAGTGTGTGTTGAAATATATATATACCGCATGCTCGTGGCGGCCACTTTTGTGGCCGGAGTTGTGCGTGAAACCGCCACCCCCCGGGCTAAGGAAACACGGCCGGGACGACACGCGGCTGCCGTGGTGAACGTTGCTGCGATCCGGCCCATCTCTAACCCGAGGCACGTACGCACCCACACTTTTTCCGGTGTCTAGCCCTCACATTATTGCGTTGAAAAGTTGGAGCACAGGATCACCAGAGACGAAAAATGGCCACGATCATTGGCCGTATCGTGCATGGTAGCCCTTTATGGTCCTGATTAATCCTTATGGATGTGCATCAATGGATAGGAGTAGATGTTGTGGCCATCCAGACACGTACGTAGGGGATGGGTAGGAGATCTCGGAGCATCTACAGCTGGACTTGGCAAATCCGGCCCCTCAAACGTCCGGGCGCGTTCATGGACACTGGCCGAGCACCTTTTAAATTTTCACAGTTGCAGCCGAACATCTTATACTGGATTCTCAAATCCATACAAAGACATGTAAACTAAAATAAACTTTCGTACTATATCGATCACCTAGCTCCTTGTCATCGATCTCCGTGCCTGGCACCGGCAACATGGGCAGCAGTTGCAGCTCCGGCGTCTCCGCTTCGGCCTCCTCCGGCTCTATCTCCGCGTCGAGTTCGGCGAAGAGCGCGTCAGACTCTTCCCGCTCCCGCCGGAGGAACGCCCGGTTGGCTTCCACATAGGCCATATTCTGGATGGACTTCGGGATGGCATGCTGCTCCGCCATCTCCTCTGACTGGGCGACGTCGAACTCCGCCTCTATCTGCTCCATGTTGAAGCCCGACAGCTGATGCTCCGCCTCCTCCACCTTCATCGGAGTCATCTCCTCCCCCTCCTCTTCCCCCGGCCGCTCCTCCTCCGGCTCCGGCGAGTCCCGAGGCAGCCCGGCAGCAATGCAGGTGGTGCGCGCGGCTTGACTCACCCGAATCTCCTGCTGGATCTCGGTGCAGCGCTCCGGCATCAGCATGGCGTAGTAGGTGATCTTGCTTCGAACCATGACGGAGTGCCGGAGCGGGGGCGGAGCGTCGGAGCGGGGGCAGAGCGTCGGAGCGGGAGAGGAAGGAGCTGGATGGGTTCGGACTGGCGGCGCGTAGAGAGGGGAGGTAGATGGGTTAGGGTTGCGGGACGCCGGTCGGCTTAAATAGCCGGATTTGGTCTTGGGCGGCGAGTCGAAGCGGCGCCACGCGGCGACGAACCCGACATCCGTCGAACCGCCGGGTTTCCGGGTGTTTCCACGGGGGACCCTGTCATCAGACTGACGTGATGGGCATGCCTGGGCGTTTGAGGCCCGTCTAAAGAGCCCATCTGGGTCAAAAAATGTGATCAGACATTGACCGGGCGGCCCGCCCGAATGTATGAGATGGATTTGAAAGGTCCGGCTATAGATGCTCTCACACGAACAACCATGGTGGACGCCTGATGCCCTGTGCTCTGTTCTGAACATCTTCACACGCGTTCAGTGTGACACTGTAGTAGTAGCATGCAGCTGTTTTCTTCTGTTGGGGTTGGTCTCTGGCTCTCTGCGTGAAGGATTAATTTTTACCCATAGTAGTTAACGACGGAAAGTCCTTTCTCGGCCCGAGCTCAAATGAGCTCGGATGAACAGTAAAATCAAAAAGTATTTTAAAAATGCTTAAAAAATTCTGAATTTTTTTTGTGGTAAACATTGACAAAAATTCTAACTACTTGCAAAATTTCATCTTCATATCACATTCGTATAAGGCGTGGCAAAAAAACAAAATCAATGCTCTGAAATGCTTTGAAAGTAGCATTTTCAGAGCATCGATTTTGTTTTTTTTGTCACGCCTTGTACGAATGTGATCTGAAGATGAAATTTTGCAAGCAGTTAGAACATTTGTCAAAATTTATCACAAAAAAAATTCAGAATTTTTTGAACATTTTTAAAATGTTTTTTGATTTTACTGTTCACCCGAGCTCATTTGAGCTCGGGTGTAGATACTCCACGTCCAGTTAACGAAGCATCCATCCAAAGATACCAGCACACTTGACTGCTGGGTCGCATAGTAAACGGTGCATGTGTACGCAATGTCTACCAGCAATCTGAACTTGTCTGAACCAAGGGGCAAGGTCAGAAGGATAGCGAGGAGAAGAAGGCATTTGTGCTTGTGCGATCCCCTGCTTCGGGCCTCGCTTTGCCCCCCACCGCCCGGCAACGGCCCTTCCCCACCTTCCTTCCAAGTTGGCTTGGGCAGCGCGAGTGGATCGGTGGAGCACGCGAGCGCAAAAGGAGGAAGGAAAAGCGAGCGAGGAGGAAGAAGAAGCAGCCGAGCCAAGCCAAGGCGCCACCTAACCAAAATCTTATTATTATCCAGACGTCCAACTCCCCGGACCCGGACCTGTTTTCTCCCCTGCCTTCCTGGCTAAGCGAAGCCTCCATTCCTCCCCCCCTCCCTTTCACCTCCCGTGCCTATATATACCACCGGCACCACCACCACCCAACTCCACATTGCAATCCACCGCCGCCGCCGACGACGAACAAACACACGAGCGAGCAGAGAGTCAGAGGCACGGCGACACAGACAGGCTTGAGTTGAGGGGGAAGGTGGTACGTCGACATGGACGTGCACTCGGCGCCGGTGGCGGCGAGGAGGATGTGGGGGTACCTGCGGGCGGTCTTCTTCATGATGCGCAAGGGCAAGCGCAAGCTGCTCCTCGGCGCGCACCTCCTCATGAAGCGCCGCAACAAGGCCGTCTCGCGCTCCGTCGCCAACCTCCTCTCGCACCACCACCACCACGGTCACCACGGCGGCCGCGCGCTGCGCCGCCGCGAGTACGAGTTCTCCTGCGGCGACAGCCCCGACCCGGGCTCCTTCTCCATGCGCCGCCTCGCCTTCCCCTGCCTCGGCGCCGCCGACGACGTCGACCAGCCCGGCCGCCTCCGCGCCGAGCACCCCGCGCCCGCCACGCCGCCGCGGCACATGATCGAGTACTACGCCAACGCGGCGGCCGCGTCCCCGGCGCCGTCGTCGCCCGGGGCGCTGATGATGATGCACGAGGAGTCCGAGCTCGCGCTGGGGGAGGAATGCACGCCGGCGGGGATGTCACCGCTGGTGCCCGGCGCGGCCGACGGCGGGTTCTCGGTGCGGGTGTCCAACTTCTCGTCGGACGAGGTCGACACCGACCAGCTGGGCCTGGGCGAGGCCGTGGACGACGAGGCGGAGGAGTTCATCGCCCGCTTCTACGCCCAGCTGCGCCGCCAGAACCACATCGGGCTGCTCCCGTACTACCTCCAGGAGGCCGCCGCGTGATCGGCGAGCCGATGAAGTTACCTAGCTGCGACGGCATTGTGCGGGGAGGCCTGCCGGAGATCGATTCCATGATTGCTTGGACGTGGTGGGGTGACCGTGCGCACGCAACGGCGCATGCATGCTTGCTTGTCCATGGCTGGCATGCGTGTGTCGGGGGACAGGAATACGTCGTGTGCACGAATGTGTAGCAGTTACATCATCATGTATATACATGCACGTACGTACGATTGCGCATGCGTGACAGCGTGGGCATGTACCCTCTTCTTTTTCGGCATGTATTTAAGTGTAAAGATGTGATACATCGAGTCCCGGATGGGTTTTAGTTGCTCGGATCAAGTATACTTTGCATTGTAAATTTCCTTGTATTCGTGTACGTGGTAACTTGATCAATATATGTTTATCAAAAAAAAAAACTTGATCAATATATATGTGCATGCCATCTATATCTCACTTCTAACTTTGAGGTACTATTCCCATCATATTCATATACCAAGTCCAAGGGTAAATGTATTTTAAGTGTGCGAGTTTTTTTTTTTTGCAATACAAGAAAGATGCACAGATGGCGCTACCGCACATGTATGTACATGGAAAAACGGGCCCCAGTTTTTTTTTATTTGAGTTGAACCAGCCTCCGAATTGGTAGTGGGAATATGGTTTTCACTTTCAGTGAAAATTATCAAAATTTTGCAAATTTCAGTCACTTCGTTATGAAATAATTACCTTTTGGTCAGAATATTTCATCATACTACACAAATTCAAATAATTTCTAAAGTATTTCCAATTTTTTTAATATTCATCAGTTGGATTTCAATCAAATTTAAGTGAAAATTGTGGTCCCTTCGCCAAAATGAAAACCAAGGAAACGCTAAATTCGGTGAAAATCAGTAATATCGGCCACGCCAAATATATGATATGGCATTCAAAACCCCTAAAAATGCAACTTCTAACACTTTTCAGCAGTCAGAGGTTTGAGTGTGCTGAGATGCTTTAATCAACTAGGTGCTAAGGAGCCCTCGCTTGATACAGACGATAATTAGAGCTGTATTTTCTTCCCCATTAGTAGGAAACTCAGTTCTCCTTGCATGGCTGATGATATACGGTTAATAAATCTTCTAATCTCCTCGTGGAGAAAAAGAATATATCTTCATCTGCACTGTCCTCTGCTCGGCTACGTGCTCTCAGTACTGTTCGCTCCGCAGCTTCCATCGGACAGCAGAACAGTACTGTCGTTTGGTGGACGGCAGCGGCGGTACGGTGCAGGGCTGGGCAATGATCAACGAGCGGCCCCGATTTGTATAAACCCAGGGCCAGCTGTAGCTTAATGAAGATTTTGGCAAAGCTATGCCCACATACAAAAAGTAAGTAGATCTACTGAACATAATTGGCACTAGTTAACATATATCGTGCGTGCTGAAGCAGCAGTGCTACCTAATCCGGGGCAGACCGCGGAGTCACCATAACCAAAGGGTTTTATTAGTGTGCAACAACGGAACAAAGTCGGTCGATCCAAAAGCATGCATGCACCCACCGGACGAAAGTTGATCGGAAAAGCATGCGAGTACAAGCTACTTGCACTTTAAATTACAGCGCAGCAGGGGACGGCCGCTGTTCTTATCCAATCCCCAATCCTTATCCGCTCGAGTTTCGAAACGAGAAAAAGAAAAATTCCATGAACATTCGCAGGGACACGCACCTGTGCATCCGTCTAGAGCCGTTGATTTGCGCTGTGATCCGAGAAATTGTTTTAGCGAAAATTGCCCGAAAAATGGAGCAAATTCGGAAGCTTCTCAATACGAGACAATATAAATATTTGTGTTAGAATAGAGTTTGTAGAGATATCTGTTTAAACTGTATTCTGTTCCTATCTCTTCTTATGTTCTGTTCTTCCTCTCAAAGTTATATCTCCCTCTCTCGATGTATTCTGGAAGTATCCTAGCGATATTCCAAACCTTGTAAGCCACGACAATCCTTCCATAAATATACATGCGGCCCGAGCAAAGGGTTCAACGCTTCCTATCAAATCTTACATGGTCATCAGAGCCCTTCCTCTCGTACGTCTAGCATTCCTGAAAGATCGATCTAGTTGATCGAGAGAGAAACCTGAAACCTAACCAGAGAGAGGCATCGAGAGAAATCATGTCAGGCACCAATGCCAGCACCGCTGCTTCCACCATCGCTGCCACCAATACTGCCCTAATAGGTTCCACCATGAGTACCCTGTCCACCCAATCCACACCATCCACCTATGCATCTTCCTCCTCCCACATCAGCGTCTCCTCTCTCGGGTCTCCTCCATCTAAGAAGCTCACGAGGACGAACTTCCTCCTCTGGAAGGCCATCGTGCTACCCCAAATAAAGGGAGCACAGATGGAGCACTTCCTGGACGGCGCAAGCCCGGCACCCCCTCCTACCATCACCATCACCAAAGATGGGAAAGAGGAGCAAGTCTTCAACTACGCCTGGTCGATCTAGTTCGCCCAGCAGCAACAGGTACAAGGATACCTTATGGGGTCTCTGTCACGTGAGATTCTTGCGCAGGTCGCTACTCTTCAGACACCGGCCGAGGTATGGAGTGCCATCCATGCCTCCTTCGCTGCCCAGACGCAAGCATAGATCGTCAACACCCGCATCGCCCTCGCCAATCTGCACAAAGGGAACATGGGCATGCAGAAATATCTGGCGAAGATCAAGGCCTTCGCCGATGAGATCGCCTGCACCGGTGATCCCCTCTCTGAAGGAGAGCTAACCTCCTATGTGCTCAAAGGGCTGGACATCGAGTATAACCCGGTGATCTCAGCCCTGGCTGCACGTATCGAGCCGGTGACCGTCCAGGAGCTTTACAACCAGTTGCTAAGCTTTGAAGCTCGCATGAATCTGCTACAAGGTAACAATCTTCGCCAGTCATCAGTTAACTCTGTCACACGTGGTCGTGGCACTGGAGGTCGAGGCCATGGTCACCGTGGTCACCAGGGGTGCGGCAACGGCAACAACAGCGGGCGTGGGCGCGCCAACAACTCTGGACCACACCCCTTCAGCGCCTCCTACTCTAACACCAGGCCGTGTTGCCAGCTCTGCAAAAAGTCAGGGCATGAGGTGAAAGACTGTTGGCACCGCTATGATGAAGATTACGTGCCCGAAGAGCGCCACGTAGCTGCAGCCATCAGGGAGCAAGAAGAAGCTGGAGACACCATCTGGTATGCTGATTCTGGAGCCACAGATCATGTCACGGCGAGTTGGAGAAGCTTGCAAATCGAGAAAGATATTATGGCAATGATCAGATAAACACCACCGCAAGTGGAGGAGGTATGGACATATGTCACATTGGTCAATCCTCTATTAATTTCCCTAATGTTAAACGTGATCTTCTAAAGGATGTCCTTCATGCTCCACAAGCCAACAAAAACCTTGCTTCCATGTCTCGTTTGTCCACTGGTAATAACATCTTCTTTGAAACTCATCCCAAGTATTTTCTTCATTAAGGATCGGGCAACGAGGGAGCTCCTCCATCACGGTAGATGCGTCGGTGGTCTATATCCTATCACATCAAGAGCTTTTAGCCACAAGCGTCATCACCAAGTCTACTCCGTCGTCAAGCCGTCCTTAGAGAGGTGGCATCAAAGATTAGGTCATCCTTCATTAAAAATAGTTGATCAAGTAGTGAATAAAGGCAATCTTCAATTGTCTAGTCGTGAGAATAAAGAGTCTGTTTGTGATGCTTGTCAATGTGCCAAGAGTCACCAACTCCCCTATCCTAGATCAAAGAGTGTGTCTCATGCTCCGTTGGAACTGATATCCAGTGATGTATGGGGTCATGCCAGAGATTCCTTTGGAAGAAAGAAATATTATGTTAGTTTCATTGATGATTATAGCAAGTTTACATGGATATACTTACTTAAGTTCAAATCCGAAGTTTTCTCTGTCTTCCAAGAATTCCAAAAACTTGTTGAGCGTCAGTTTAACAAGAAAATCATTACAGTCCAGAGTGACTGGGGAGGAGATTATGAGAAACTCAACTCCTTCTTTCGAAGAATAGGCATTGAGCATCATGTTTCGTGTCCCCATGCACACCAACAGAACGGTTCTGCCGAACGCAAACACCATCACATCGTTGAAGTTGGTCTGTCCCTTCTTGCTCATGCATCTATGCCTCTGAAATATTGGGATGAAGCTTTCATTGCCGCCACTTATCTTATCAATCGCTTGCCTAGTAAGGTCATTGGAAACATAACTCCCTTAGAACGATTGTTTCATCAAAAACCAGATTATAATTCCCTCAAAGTTTTTGGATGTGCATGCTATCTAAATCTTTTCGTCCATATAATCGCCACAAACTAGAGTTTCGGTCCACTCAATGTGTCTTCCTTGGCTATAGCAATCTTCATAAGGGCTACAAGTGTCTAGAAGTTTCAACTGGACGCATCTACATCTCTCGGGATGTGATTTTTGATGAAACTATTTTCCCTTTTGCCAAACTTCATCCAAATGCGGGAGCCCTTCTTCAAGCTTAAATCTCTTTTCTCTCGGATCCTTTTCCACGTACTGATCACGGGGGAGAATTAGTAGAACATGATCATGTGCCTAGTCCAGAAGAAAATTCAGAAACTAATGAAAAAATGCAGCTTTTGGCTATGATTTTATGTGTGCAGAAGAGGACGAAAACCGCGTGCGATCCGATGCAGATTTGGTGTAGAACTGCGGTTCCAGAGAAGGCACACGATCCCAGGATGATAGCCGCGCGCGATCCCAGGCTGACAGCCCTGTCGCTCGGCGCGTAGCGGCGTTCCCCGCGTCTCCTGAGGCGCCAAGTGGTTGGACCAGTCCACCTGCTGAGTCCGTGGCCGACCGAGGTCTAGGTGTGGACCCAGATGGCGCGGGGCGTAGCCCGTCCGCACGCGTTGCATGGGAGTCGGCGTGCTCTGGGGCCAACAGCCCGACCAGGGTGGACCTTGCCAACAATGCCATGCGGAGCTCTCCTGCTGAGGCGTTTGGTACGAGGTGGATCTCGCCGGATCCCGCGCCCACCTTGGATCTGGAGCCCTGCAGCACGCTAGTCCAGGCTGATTTGGCTGGATCTTCTGCGGCCGGTTCTGGTGATGTAGAAACTGTAACGTGTGTCACTGGAAATTCCTCAGCGCCATACCAGGTCAAGATCTGGATTATTCAAGCCTAAGGAATATAAGGACGGTACAATAAGATATGATCCTCGCAAGTATGCTTTCCTCACTAGTTCAGGTGAACCTACTCATTTAGCCGAAGCTCTTGCTCACAAAGAATGGAAAGGGGCTATGGAAAATGAATACCAAGCACTCATGAAAAATAAAACGTGGCATCTTGTACCACCAACAAAGGGAAAGAATTTGATTGATTGCAAGTGGGTTTATAAGATTAAAAGAAAGTCTGATGGAAGTATAGATAGATACAAGGCTAGATTGGTTGCAAAAGGGTTTAAACAAAGATTTGGAATTGATTATGAGGATACCTTTAGCCCTGTTGTTAAGGCAACTACTATTCGACTTGTATTATCTATTGCTATTTCCAGAGGGTGGAGCTTACGTTAGCTAGACGTCCAGAACGTGTTTCTTCATGGTGTTCTTGAGGAAGACGTGTTCATGCGGCAACCACCAGGGTATGAAAAAAAAGCACACCTCATTTTGTCTGTAAGTTAGACAAAGCTTTGTATGGCTTAAAACAGGCTCCAAGAGCCTGGTGTTCCAGGTTGAGCACTCAGTTACAACAACTTGGCTTTATTCCAAGCAAGGCAGATACCTCATTATTCTTCTATCACAAAGGCAACATCTCTATGTTTGTTCTTGTTTATGTTGATGATATAATTGTTGCTAGTTCCATCCCAGAAGCCACTACCTGTCTTCTCCGTGACCTTAATGTGGAGTTTGCACTCAAAGATTTGTGTGATCTTCATTATTTTCTTGGTATAGAAGTAAAACAGATCAAGGATGGAATACTTCTTACACAAGAGAAATACACCACAGATATTCTGAGAAGGGTAGGAATGGAACATTGCAAACCAGTAAGTACACCACTTTCCACTACTGAGAAACTTACAATTGAAGGAGGTGAATTACTTGGACCAAGTGATGCAACAAACTATAGGAGTGTTGTTGGTGCTCTACAATATTTAACGTTGACTAGGCCTGATATTTCATATTCTGTCAACAAAGTGTGTCAGTTTTTGCATGCACCAAGTACAGTTCATTGGACTGCAGTAAAGAGAATTCTGAGGTATCTAAAGTTTACAATGGGACTTGGAATCAAGATTGTTAAGTCACCATCCATGCTAGTTAGTGCATACTCAGATGCTGACTGGGCAGGGTGCCCTGATGATAGAAGGTCAACAGGTGGTTTTGCTGTTTTTCTGGGATCAAACCTTGTGTCATGGAGTGCAAGGAAACAGGCCACTGTGTCAAGGTCTAGTACTGAAGCAGAATACAAAGCTCTTGCTAATGCAACTGCCGAAGTTATGTGGATTCAGACTCTCCTATATGAGTTGGGAATCAAAACTCCACAAGCTGCAAGGTTTATGGTGTGACGTGAAGGAAATATGCCCTAGAGGCAATAATAAAGTTATTATTTATTTCCTCATATCATGATAAATGTTTATTATTTATGCTAGAATTGTATTAACCGGAAACATAATACATGTGTGAATACATAGACAAACATTGTGTCACTAGTATGCCTCTGCTTGACTAGCTCATTGATCAAAGATGGTTGAGTTTCCTAGCCATAGACATGAGTTGTCATTTGATTAATGGGATCACATCATTAGGAGAATGATGTAATTTACTTGACCCATTCCATTAGCTTAGCACTTGATCGTTTAAGTTTACTACTATTGCTTTCTTCATGACTTATACATGTTCCTATGACTATGAGATTATGCAACTCCCGATTACCGTAGGAACACTTTGTGAGCTACCAAATGTCACAACGTAACTGGGTGATTATAAAGGTGCTCTATAGGAGTCTCCGATGGTACTTGTTGAGTTGGCATAGATCGAGATTAGAATTTGTCACTCCAATTGTCGGAGAGGTATCTCTGGGCCCTCTCGGTAATGCACATCACTATAAGCCTTGCAAGCAATGTGACTAATGAGCTAGTTGCGAGATGATGCATTACGGAACAAGTAAAGAGACTTGCCGGTAACGAGATTGAGCTAGGTATTGAGATACCGCGATTGAATCTCGGGCAAGTAACATACCGGTGACAAAGGGAACAATGTATGTTGTTATGCGGTTTGACCGATAAAGATCTCCGTAGAATATGTAGGAGCCAATATGAACATCTAGGTTCCGCTATTGGTTATTGACCGGAGATGGGTCTTGGTCATGTCTACATAGTTCTCGAACCTGTAGGGTCCGCATGCTTAAAGTTCTTTGACGATTGGTATTATGAGATTATATGTTTTGATGTACCGAAGGTAGTTCGGAGTCCCAGATTTGATCACGGACATGACGAGGAGTCTCGAAATGGTCAAGACAAAAATATTGATATATTGGAAGGTTATATTCAGACAACAGAAGGGTTCCGGGGTTACCGGATAAATACCGGAGTACCGGGGGTTACCGGAACCCGCCCCCAAGGGGGGGCTTAATGGGCCTACATGGGCCATAGTGGAAATAGAGGGCAGCAAGGGCAGTGTGGGGCGCCCCCCTAAGGCCCAAACCGAATTGCTTTAGGGCAAAGGGGGCCGGGCCCCTCTTTCCTTCTCCTCCTCTCCCTTTCCTTCCCCCTCTCCTACACCTACTAGGAAAGGAGGAGTCCTACTCCCGATGGGAGTAGGTCTCCCCCCTTCGCGCGTCCTCCTTGGATGGCCGCCTCTCCCCCTTTCTCCTTTATATATGGGGGAAGGGGGGCACCTTTAGAAACACGAGTTGATCATTGATCTCTCCCAGCCGTGTGCGGTGCCCCCCTCCACCATAATCCACCTCGGTCATATCATAGCGGTGCTTAGGCGAAGCCCTGCGACGGTAGCTTCATCAACATCGTCACCACGCCGTCATGCTGACGAAACTCTCCCTCGAACTCTACTGGATTGTGAGTTTACGGGACGTCACGAGCTGAACGTGTGCTGAACGCGGAGGTGCCGTACGTTCGGTACTGAGGATCGTTCGATCATGAAGACGTACGACTACATCAACCGTGTTGTCATAACGCTTCCGCTTAACGGACTATGAGGGTACGTGGACGACTCTCCCCTCTCGTTGCTATGCATCACCATGATCTTGCGTGTGCGTAGGAATTTTTTTGAAATTACTACGTTTCCCAACAGTGGCATCAGAGCCAGGTTTATGCGTAGATGTTATATGCACGAGTAGAACACAAGTGAGTTGTGGGCGATACAAGCCCATACTGCTTACCAGCATGTCATACTTTGGTTCGGTAGTATTGTTGGATGAAGCGGCCCTGACCAACTTTACGTGTATGCTTACGCGAGACTGGTTATACCGACGTGCTTCACACACAGGTGGCTGGCGGGTGTCAGTTTCTCCAACTTTAGTTGAACCGAGTGTGGCTATGCCCGGTCCTTGAGAAGGTTAAAACATCAATAACTTGATGAACTATCGTTGTGGTTTTGAAGCGTAGGCAAGAACGGTTCTTGCTCAGCCCATAGCAGCCACGTAAAACTTGCAACAACAAAGTAGAGGACGTCTAACTTGTTTTTGCAGGGCATGTTGTGATGTGATATGGTCAAGACATGATGCTATATTTTTGTATGAGATGATCGTAACGGAGTTATCGGCAACTGGCAGGAGCCATATGGTTGTCGCTTTATTGTATGCAATGCAATCGCCCTATAATTGCTTTACTTTATCACTAAGCGGTAGTGATAGTCATATAAGCAATAGTTGGCGAGACAAAAACGATGCTACAGTGGAGATCAAGGTGTCGCGCCGGTGACGATGGTGATCATGATGGTGCTTTGGAGATGGAGATCAAAGGCACAAGTTGATGATGGCCATATCATATCACTTATATTGATTGCAAGTGATGTTTATCCTTTATGCATCTTATTCTGCTTTGATTGATGATAGCATTATAAGATGATCCCTCACTAAATATCAAGGTATAAGTGTTCTCCCTGAGTATGCACCGTTGCAAAAGTTTGTCGTGCCGAGACACCACGTGATGATCGGGTGTGATAAGCTCTACGTTCAAATACAATGGGTGTAAGCCAGTTTTGCACACGCAGAATACTCGGGTTAAACTTGACGAGCCTAGCATATGCAGATATGGCCTCGGAACACTGAGACCGAAAGGTCGAGCGTGAATCATATAGTAGATATGATCAACATAGTGATGTTCATCATTGAAAACTACTCCATCTCACGTGATGACCAGACATGGTTTAGTTGATTTGGATCACGTGATCACTTAGATGATTAGAGGGATGTCTATCTAAGTGGGAGTTCTTAAGTAATATGATTAATTGAACTTAAATTTATCATGAACTTAGTAGCTGACAGTATTTTGGTTGTCTATGTTGTTGTAGATAGATGGCTCGTGCTGTCATTCCGTTGAATTTTAATGCGTTCCTTGAGAAAGCAAAGTTGAAAGATGATGGTAGCAATTACACGGACTGGGTCCGTAACTTGAGGATTATCCTCATTGCTGCACAGAAGAATTACGTCATGGAAGCACCGCTGGGTGCCAGGCCTGCTGCAGATGCAACTGACGACGTTAAGAACGTCTGGCAGAACAAAGCTAATGACTACTCGATAGTTCAGTGTGCCATGCTTTACGGCTTAGGACCGGGACTTCAATGATGTTTTGAACGTCATGGAGCGTATGAGATGTTGCAGGAGTTGAAGTTAATATTTCAAGAAAATGCCCGGATTTAGAGATATGAAGTCTCCAATAAGTTCTACAGCTGTAAGATGGAGGAGAACAGTTCTGTCAGTGAACATATACTGAGAATGTCTGGGTACCATAACCACTTGACTCAGCTGTGAGTTAATCTTCCGGTTGATAGTGTCATTGACAGAGTTCTTCAATCACTGCCACCAAGCTACAAGAGCTTCGTGATGAACTATAATATGCAAGGGATGAATAAGACAATTCCCGAGCTTTTCGCAATCTAAAGGCTGCGGAAGTAGAAATCAAGAAGGAGCCTCAAGTGTTGATGGTCAACAAGACCACCAGTTTCAAGAAAAAGGGTAAAGGGAAGAAGAAGGGGAACATCAAGAAGAACGGCAAACAAGTTGCTGCTCAGGAGAAGAAACCCAAGTCTGGACCTAAGACTGAGACTGAGTGCTTCTACTACAAACAGACTGGTCACTGGAAGCGGAAATGCCCCAAGTATTTGGCGGATAAGAAGGATGGCAAGGTGAACAAGGGTATATGTGATATACATGTTATTGATGTGTACCTTACTAATGCTCGCAGTAGCACCTGGGTATTTGATACTGGTTCTGTTGCTAATATTTCCAACTCGAAACAGGGACTACGGATTAAGCGAAGATTAGCTAAGGATAAGGTGATGATGCGTGTGTGAAATGGTTCCAAAGTCGATGTGATCGCGGTCAGCGCGCTACCTCTACATCTACCTTCAGGATTAGTTCTAGACCTGAATAATTGTTATTTGGTGCCAGCATTGAGCATGAACATTATATCTGGATCTTGTTTGATGCGAGACGGTTATTCATTTAAATCAGAGAATAATGGTTGTTCTATTTATATGAGTAATTTCTTTTATGGTCATGCACCCTTGAAGAGTGGTCTGTTTTCACTAAATCTCGATAGTAGTGATACACATATTCATAATATTGAAACCAAAAGATGCAGAGTTGATAATGATAGTGCAACTTATTTGTGGCACTGCTGTTTGGGTCATATTAGTGTAAAGCGCATGAAGAAACTCCATACTGATGGACTTTTGGAATCACTTGATTATAAATCACTTGATACTTGCGAACCATGCCTCATGGGCAAGATGACTAAAATGACGTTCTCCGGAACAATGGAGTGAGCAACAGATTTGTTAGATATCATACATACTAATGTATGTGGTCTGATGAATATTGAGGCCCGCGGCGGGTATCGTTATTTTCTCACCTTCATAGATGATTTGAGCAGATATCGGTATATCTACTTAATGAAACATAAGTCTGAAAAATTTGAAAAGTTCAAAGAATTTCAGAGTGAAGTGGAAAATCATCGTAACAAGAAAATAAAGTTTCTACGATCTAATCGTGGAGGAGAATATTTGAGTTACGAGTTTGGTCTACATTTGAAACAATGTGGAATAGTTTCGCAACTCACGCCACCCGGAACACCACAACGAAATGGTGTTTCCGAACGTCGTAATCGTACTTTACTAGATATGGTGCGATCTATAATGTCTCTTACTGATTTACCGCTATCGTTTTGGGTTTATGCTTTAGAAACAGCTGCAATCACGTTAAATAGGGCACCATCGAAATCCGTTGAGACGACGCCTGATAAGCTCGTTGTCGTTTGGCAAGAAACCAAAGTTGTCGTTTCTTAAAGTTTGGGGCTGCAATGCTTATGTGAAAAATCTTCAACCTGATAAGCTCGAACCCAAATCGGAGAAATGTGTCTTCATAGGATACCCAAAGGAATCTGTTGGTACACCTTCTATCACAGATCTGAAGGCAAGACAATTGTTGCTAAGAATGGATCCTTTCTAGAGAAGGAGTTTCTCTTGAAAGAAGTGAGTGGGAGGAAAATAGAACTTGATGAGGTAACTGTACATGCTCCCTTATTGGAAAGTAGTTCATCACAGAAACCGGTTCCTGTGACAACTACACGAATTAGTGAGGAAGCTAATGATGTTGACCATGAAGCTTCAGATCAAGTTACTACCGAACCTCATAGGTCAACCAGTAAGATCCGCACCAGAGTGGTACGGTAATCCTATTCTGGAGGTCATGTTACTTGACCAAGGCGAACCTACGAACTATGAAGAAGCGATGGTGAGCCCAGATTCCGCAAAATGGCTTGAGGCCATGAAATCTGAGATGGGATTCATGTATGAGAACAAAGTGTGGACTTTGGTTGACTTTCCCAAAGATCGTCAAGCCATAGAGAATTAATGGATCTTCAAGAAGAAGACTGACGCTGACGGTAATGTTACTGTCTACAAAGCTCGACTTGTTGCGAAAGGTTTTCGACAAGTTCAAGGAGTTGACTACGTTGTGACTTTCTCACCCGTAGCGATGCTTAAGTCTGTCCGAATCATGTTAGCAATTGCCGCATTTTATGATTATGAAATTTGGCAAATGGATGTAAAAACTACATTCCTGAATGGATTTCTGGAAGAAGAGTTGTATATGATGCAACTGGAAGGTTTTGTCGATCCAAAGGGAGCTAACAAAGTGTGCAAGCTCCAGCGGTCCATTTATGGACTGATGCAAGCCTCTCGGGGTTGGAATAAACGTTTTGATAGTGTGATCAAAGCATATGGTTTTATACATATTTTTGGAGAAGCCTGTATTTACAAGAAAGTGAGTGGGAGCTCTGTAGCATTTCTGATATTATATGTGGATGACATATTGCTAATTGGAAATGATATAGAATTTCTGGATAGCATAAAAGGATACTTGAATAAGATTTTTTTTCAATGAAAGACCCCGATGAAGCTGCTTACATACTGGGCATCAAGATCTATCGAGATAGATCAAGACGCTTAATTGGACTTTCACAAAGCACATACCTTGACAAAGTTTTGAAAAAGTTCAAAATGGATCAAGCAAAGAAAGGGTTCTTGCCTGTGTTACAAGGTGTGAAGTTGAGTCAGACTCAATGCCCGACCACTGCAGAAGATAGAGAGAAAATGAAAAGTGTTCCCTATGCTTCGGCAATAGGCTCTATCATGTATGCAATGCTGTGTACCAGACCTGATGTGTACCTTGCTATTTTATTAGCAGGGAGGTACCAAAGTAATTCTGGAATGGATCACTGGACAGCGGTCAAGAACATCCTGAAATACCTGAAAAGGACTAAGGATATGTTTCTCGTTTATGGAGGTGACAAAGAGCTCGTCGTAAATGGTTACGTCAATGCAAGCTTTAACACTGATCCGGACGATTCTAAATTGCAAACCGGATAAGTGTTTACATTGAACGGTGGAGCTATCAGTTGGTGCATTTAACAAAGCGTCGTGGCGGGATCTACATGTGAAGCAGAATACATAGCTGCTTCGGAAGCAGCAAATGAAGGAGTCTGGATGAAGGAGTTCATATCCGATCTAGGTGTCATACCTAGTGCATCGGGATCAAAGAAAATCTTTTGTGACAATACTGGTGCAATTGCCTTGGCAAAGGAATCCAGATTTCACAAGAGAACCAAGCACATCAAGAGACGCTTCAATTCCATCCGGGATCAAGTCCAGGTGGGAGACATAGAGATTTGCAAGATACATATGGATCTGAATGTTGCAGACCCTTTGACTAAGCCTCTTCCACGAGCAAAACATGATCAACACCAAGACTCCATGGGTGTTAGAATCATTACTATGTAATCTAGATTATTGACTCTAGTGCAAGTGGGATACTGGAGGAAATATGCCCTAGAGGCAATAATAAATTTATTATTCATTTCCTCATATCATGATAACTGTTTATTATTCATGGTAGAATTGTATTAACCGGAAACATAATACATGTGTGAATACATAGACAAAAATTGTGTCACTAGTATGCCTCTACTTGACTAGCTCATTAATCAAAGATGGTTGAGTTTCCTAGCCATAGACATGAGTTGTCATTTGATTAATGGGATCACATCATTAGGAGAATCATGTGATTGACTTGACCCATTCCATTAGCTTAGCACTTGATCGTTTAAGTTTACTGCTATTGCTTTCTTCATGACTTATACATGTTCCTATGACTATGAAATTATGCAACTCCCGATTACCGGAGGAACACTTTGTGTGCTACCAAACTTCACAACGTAACTGGGTGATTATAAAGGTGCTCTACAGGTGTCTCCGATGGTACTTGTTGAGTTGGCATAGATCGAGATTAGAATTTGTCACTCCGATTGTCAGAGAGGTATCTCTGGGCCCTCTCGATAATGCACATCACTATAAGCCTTGCAAGCAATATGACTAATGAGCTAGTTGTGAGATGATGCATTACGGAACGAGTAAAGAGACTTGCCGGTAACGAGATTGAGCTAGGTATTGAGATACCGATGATCGAATCTCGGGCAAGTAACATACCGATGACAAAGGGAACAATGTATGTTGTTATGCGGTTTGACCGGTAAAGATCTTCGTAGAATATGTAGGAGCCAATATGAACATCCAGGTTCCGCTATTGGTTATTGACCGGAGACGTTTCTCGGTCATGTCTACATAGTTCTCGAACCCGTAGGGTCCGCACGCTTAAAGTTCTGTGGCGATCGGTATAATGAGTTTATATGTTTTGATGTACCGAAGGTAGTTTGGAGTCCTGGATTTGATCACGGACATGACGAGGAGTCTCGAAATGGTCAAGACAAAAATATTGATATATTGGAAGGTTATATTCAGACAACAGAAGGGTTCCGGGGTTACCGGATAAATACCGGAGTACCGGGGGTTACCGGAACCCGCCCCCAAGGGGGGGCTTAATGGGCCTACATGGGCCATAGTGGAAATAGAGGGCAGCAAGGGCAGTGTGGGGCGCCCCCCTAAGGCCCAAACCGAATTGCTTTAGGGCAAAGGGGGCCGGGCCCCTCTTTCCTTCTCCTCCTCTCCCTTTCCTTCCCCCTCTCCTACTCCTACTAGGAAAGGAGGTGTCCTACTCCCGGTGGGAGTAGGACTCCCCCCTTGGCGCGCCCTCCTTGGCCGGCCGCCTGTCCCCCCTTGCTCCTTTATATACGGGGGAAGTTGGCACCTCTAGACACACAAGTTGATCATTGATCTCTCCCAGCCGTGTGCGGTGCCCCCCTCCACCATAATCCACCTTGGTCATATCGTAGCGGTGCTTAGGCGAAGCCCTGCGACGGTAGCTTCATCAACATCGTCATCACGCTGTCGTCCTGACGAAACTCTCCCTCGAGCTCTACTGGATTATGAGTTCGCGGGACGTCACCGAGCTGAACGTGTGTTGAACACGGAGGTGCCGTACGTTCGGTACTGAGGATCGGTCGATCGTGAAGATGTACGACTACATGAACCGCGTTGTCATAACGCTTCCTCTTAACGGTCTACGAGGGTACATGGACGACTCTCCCCTCTCGTTGCTATGCATCACCATGATCTTGCGTGTGCGTAGGATTTTTTTTGAAATTATTACGTTTCCCAACAGGGTGGACGGCTGGTGGCCGGACCAAGGTCGAGGACACCATGGAGGTGTGCTCGAACTTCGGCTCCATGCCGGACATGCAGAACGAATCTAATGCCGTGCTCATGAAGGCCACTAAAGAGGAG
The DNA here is from genome assembly GCF_003073215.2 of Triticum urartu. Classification (NCBI taxonomy): domain Eukaryota; kingdom Viridiplantae; phylum Streptophyta; class Magnoliopsida; order Poales; family Poaceae; genus Triticum; species Triticum urartu. The sequence goes on from NC_053023.1 coordinate 671,649,313, forward strand.
CTGAAGACACTGATTCCTGACCCAACGAAGGGCGCGATGGTAGTTGACATCATTCGCTGGGCCATGAATCAGGCCGTCTCCGACGACCCTAAACAGAGGAAGAAGTGGTGCAAGTACAAGACCAACTGGGCTCCTAATGACCTCCGTGCCGCACTGTACTGGGAGACGGCTGCCGTGCCGGTGGCGGTCATCGGCAGGGAGCCTAAGGAGGAGGAAGAAGAGGCGGTGCACATGCCAGCTAGGGCGCCGGAGCCAGTCCGTCCTACCTGGCAGATCGACCTCGACTCCGCCGAGGACGACGAGGATGACCCGCCGGCCCGCACGGCGATGAAGAAGAAGATGAAGGCCAGCGGCTCGACCAGCCGCTCCGCACGCCGATGACGGCCGTCGCGGTCAGCCGGTGTCCGTTGTGTACCCCCTTTCCCCCTATTCCCCTATCCCCCAATCCCGAAATCTACCTTATGCATTCCGATCTTGCTTGTATGAACTCGTATGAACTGCTATGAACTAGTATGAACTACCCCTATGCTTATCTACCTCTATTCCCCATTCCCCTCCGCCGTGGATCGAATATATCGCCGTGGATCGAATCTAGCGTGCATGTTGAAGAGAGAGAAGTGCTTACCGCCATTGATGGAGTCCGGTGGTCTTCTTCCTCTGCTCCGATCCGCCGACGCCGGTGATGGAATCCGGTGGTCTTCTTCCTCTGCTCCGATCCGCCGACGCCGGTGATGGAATCCGGTGGTCTTCTTCCTCTGCTCCGATCCGCCGACGCCGGTGATGGAATCCGGTGGTCTTCTTCCTCTGCTCCGATCCGCCGACGCCGGTGATGGAATCCGGT
>NC_053023.1:671651153-671667729 GCF_003073215.2 Triticum urartu
GGGAGACATGCAGACATGACCGAGACGACTCTCCGGTCAATAACCAACAGCGGGATCTGGATACCCATGTTGGATCCCACATGCTCCACGATGATCTCATGGGATGAACCACGATGTCGAGGATTCAAGCAACCCCGTATGCAATTCCCTTTGTCAATCGATATGTTACTTGCCCGAGATTCGATCGTCGGTATCCCCATACCTCGTTCAATCTCGTTACCGGCAAGTCACTTTACTCGTACTGTAATGCATGATCCTGTGACCAGACACTTGGTCACTTTGAGCTCATAATGATGATGCATTACCGAGTGGGCCCAGTGATACCTCTCCGTCATACGGAGTGACAAATCCCAGTCTTGATCCGTGTCAACCCAACAGACACTTTCGGAGATACCCGTAGTCTACCTTTATAGTCACCCAGTTACGTTGTGACGTTTGGTATACCCAAAGCACTCCTACGGTATCCAGGAGTTACACGATCTCATGGTCTAAGGAAAAGATACTTGACATTGGAAAACTCTAGCAAACGAACTATACGATCTTATGCTATGTTTAGGATTGGGTCTTGTCCATCACATCATTCTCCTAATGATGTGATCTCGTTATCAATGACATCCAATGTCCATAGTCAGGAAACCATGACTATCTGTTGATCAACGAGCTAGTCAACTAGAGGCTTACTAGGGACATGTTGGTATTTATTATTCACACATGTATTACGATTTCCGGATAATACAATTATAGCATGAATAAAGACAATTATCATGAACAAGGAAATATAATAATAATGCTTTTATTATTGCCTCTAGGGCATATTTCCAACAGTCTCTCCATGCTGTTTGTGTTGTTTCCTTTCTGTGTTACCATTGTTGTTGCGAAAGTTCTCTGCCACCACACTACAAGATTATCATCGCTTTCACCAAAAGTTTTGCTTAGGCGTATTGGTTTAGCCCGTTTGTCATCGTGTGCCTATATTTACTTTGTTTCAGTGTTCCTGTTGTAGTATCACTTCCACTGTTTTGTCTCGAGAGATTTGATGTTTTGAAAAGAAATTTTAAATCTTCCATTTACCCCCCCCCCCCCCGGTTGATATACTCTCGATCCTAAAGTTTGTCTAGAGTCATACGGTACAAAATTTATTCAAGTTTATATGAAAACTATCAAACAAATGCAATACCAAATTAGTTATCCTTAAATACATCATAGAATGTACTTTCAAAATTATATCAAATTCACATGCATATTTTTATGCTTTATCTACAAACATGGTCTATTCTTTTTATGTGCACTCGATTTAGGCGGTCCTTCGCCGAGTGCTCGAAGGTATGCACTTGGCATATAATTAATCATTTCACGGTAGTGATTTATCGGGAAAAAATTCTATTGCCCATCATGGCGTCTCTGAACCTTGGCAATATTGGAGCTAACTTTATCCGCTCCCTCAATTCATTTCACAAGCACAAACACAAGTACAACAACAGATAGCCTAGATCAACTCGCGAGGGCCTCGTAAATCTCTTTCAGCAGAAAAAAACCCTAGGGTTCCTCTGCCTCCCGCCGGCGCCGTCGTCGGTCCACCCCGTCTCCGGTGGCCTTAGGGGCATGGGGACGGAGTGGATCCCGGCCCTTGCCCGTCGGAGGGCTCCCCTTTTAGATCTTTTTTGAGTTTTGTCAGGGTTTGTGTCCTGCTCAGGAAGGTGAGACGGCGGCGGCTCCCTGAAGATGGAATAAATGTCTTCCTGCCTAGTCCCCGTTCTATTGATGCATCTCGCATCATCGGTGGGCATGTGGATGTGTGTCTTCAGCGGATCTGTGGTGGATTTGTTCGAATCTGTCTTTGGTGGATTTGTTCGGATCTGTTTGTCGTTCGTCTATGTTCTTGTGTCTTCAGGTTGGATCCTATTGATCTGCACTCTTCATCGGCGGCGGTTGCTGTTGTGGTGCGCTGGTTCTATGGGGCCTTAGCACGATGACTTCGCGACTGTCTACTACAATAAGGTTTGCCCGGCACTGGCGACGGAGGGGCGATGACAATTATTATTATTTATAGTGTTCGTTGTACTACCACTATTGAAGATGAATAGATCGAAAGTTTTTTCTGTAGTAAACAAAGTGGACACAGGACGTACGATTTTGCTTTTCTCCTATCCATTCTCTTCTTCTGACCCCCAAAACAAAACATGCTTGTAACCTCCCTAAATAGCCCGCATGCAGCAAGAGAAACAGGCGTGCCCTGATTTTGCGCCACTCGCGCATGCACAAGAAGCTCTGCCAACATGCAAACACATCTAGGAGTAGCTAGTAAAATGTAACGTGAGGTTGGAGATCATCCAAAAAAATTATTTACCACTCTTTCTTTATTGGTTCTCCAAGAACAGCAAGAACAAAACGAATGTTAAAGAAAAGAAAAAAAAGGCAACAACAAAATGAGATGAATACACGCATGTGAAAAAACACATGAATGAATGAATGAAGCACTCTGGAATGAAGGAATGCATACTTCACTTGTTGAGGATGCATACTTTACGGCACTCTTCACTCGTCTTCTTCTTTTCGCAACAGCTCACGAAGCAATCCATGTTTGCATATATGGCGTCCTGGTCGGCGGTGGTGGCCTTGATGTAGCAAAATTTCGAGGCTGTACGGTAGCATTCGATGTGAGCACCGTCGGTGCAGGTGGGATCCTTGCATGCCGTGTCGATGTCCTTGACGCAGTGCTCGCCAGCAAACTGCTCGACCGTCTTGTTGCCGGGGCAGCCCCCATGCTCGTCGACGGCCGCGTAGAGGGCCGCGTGCCCCCATGGCCATGCCGTAGAAGGAAAATCATAGTTGTCTCCACCGACAATGGAGAGCGCGCTGAACATGCCCTTGATGGACTCGACGCTCTCGCCATTGTCGCGGCAGGCGGTCTCGACCATGTTGGTGCACACGGGCTCCTTGCCGCACAGCTTTGGAGTACTCGCCGACGCAAGCAGACTTGTCATCCCCCTTCACCACCGGCATGGATGATGTGGCCACCACACCACCACCATGAGGGTGACGGCGAGGAACGACCCGACAACACTGGCCTCCTTGCGCTCACCGGCCATCGATCAATCTTGTTGTCGATTTCTACTCTTCTAGCTAGCTAGATGATGGCTTGATCGAATCCTATATATATCCCTATATATAGAGAGAGAGTTGGGTGATGTTATTGTGATGTTCGAGGCCATGAGCCATTAGTAGGTAGATTGCCAAATTTAGTGCATGCATTTCGACAAGCCCGCCCGCACTCAGGGACGGAGCTTAATATAATTAGCATACACGTACGTGTTGGGTGCAGATGATACCAACAACAGCTTTTGCTTGAGCCTTTTTTTTTCTCTAGCTAAAAAAGGATGGGCAATTTACAGTATGGTTCAAAGGAGATACGTACGTACATGAGCTGACATTTTTACCACTAGAGTGGAGAGCCTGCATACATGCATATAGTTGAAATGTCTGTTTACTGACTGGATTTGTGCCTCTACCCTCTGTTGCACGTTTAACATCTACTGTAACTGCCTCGATTTGTGCTCAGTCCTAAGGAGGCCGGCCATGCATCATCCCTTTGCCTTTGCTGCCGCTATTCTTACCTCCATACCGGTGAAGAAGAGGGCAAATTGCTGTTGCAGTCCTTGTCAAACACCATGGCATCCAAGAGGTCCACGACGATGAGCCTAGCTACCGGAACCAAGGTTGATGACCCTATAGGCTTGAACAAAGCGCTCGACCAGAAAATTTATACTACCCATTGTTTTCTTCCTTGTTGTTTCTTTTTAATGGTCATAAAACAAGTTGTACTGCTGAGTAGATCAGTTTCAGTTTCAGCTATTTTGTGCCGCTACATCTTTTTAATTAGGCAAATAAAAAAATGATCAGTTTGCGTTCCACATGTGGTCAAAAGTCAAAACTGAGCATGTATTTAAAAAAAATGGAACCTGCATTCTAGTACGTACGTACCACTCCCATACTCATACCTGAAAGTGAAAGGATTGATTTTTATTTTTAATTGCATGTGTATTTGTTTTTGTTTTTTTAAGGGTGAAACATGTTTCATTTATTCAAAAGCCACACTTTACAAAGATCATCACTAACACCAAGTTTAGCTAGAGTATGCGCAGCGCTATTCGCTGACCTTCTCGTCCATCTAATCTTATGGTCCACAAAGACTTGTAGCATGCCTTTGATCTCTTCCACCACTGGCCCAGCTACAGCAAGGTTCTTACTCGGATCATTTAGCATATTCACCACATTCTTGCTGTCCAGTTCCATCTCGAGCTTCTCCACATTCAGCTCCACGGCAAGTTGCACCGCTCGTCTGCATGCAAGAATCTCCGCAAGCTCCGGATCCGACGTCGAAGCAAAGCAGTGGCATGCAGCAATCCGAGCGAATTATCACGAATTATCACGACTCCACCACACTTTTCCCCTGACTTGAGCGTAGCCCCATCCGAGTTCGCTTTGTGCCATCCGTCCGGCGATGGTTTCCATCGCTCCGTCGGAGTGGGAGGCATAGTGGGCTTGTCCCGAATCACCTGCACTGCTTGCCATTCCAGCATATATGAGATCAGTGTTTTTGCGACAACTAGAGGATCAGCTATTCTCTTTCCATCCCGTGCATCATTCCTCACGAGCCACAAGCCGTACAGGCTCTAGATCATCACATGTCGCTGATTGCTAAGGATTCCGCCAGCCACTCGATCATCCATCTCTGTAACGCGCTCTGGGAGTCAACCAACACCGGTGGGATCGCCACCGGGACATCCATTTTTTTTAGAGAATGTCAGACTTTATTCATCAAGCAACAAATTTACAAAGAGTCTCCCAGATGCAATCTGGAGCAGAATGAAAAATACAAAGACTAGACGAGTTTAAACATGATCTAGCTAAGACATGAGCTAAAACATTGTACTGCCGACGGACATGCTGGAAAGCCACAGAAGAAAGGCCATTAGCCAAGTCTTTGACATCTGCGAGAATGGATCCCACCACCGAACGATCCCTGGCAGGAGATACCAAGCGTTGCACCACAGAGAGGCAATCCGTGTGGAAGATAATATCATCAAATCCCACCTCCCGAGCAAGATGGATGGCCCGCCGGAGAGTGCTAAAGCTTCAGCCAGTTCAGGAGAAAGAGCACCCCTCATGGGTTCAGAACAGACAGCTACACAAGAGCCCTCGTGGTTGAGCACCACCACCCCTATGCCAGATTTATGCCTCTCCTCAGACACAGCAGCATCAGAGAAGGCCACCACTATACCCTGCGGTGGCGGAGACCATAGGCGATCCGAAGACGAGGTCTCACACCTGGATACAGGAACATGCTTGTGGAGGTGTTGGAATATCAAGTCAATATAGGCCTTGGCCCTGGCGGCCGTATGTCCCGGCGCGGGTGGCACCGGTTCGTTCCTCGTTTCGTTCCTGGCCTCCCATATATGCCATATAGCGACAGTGACAATCGTCGCTTCCTGCTCAGAACAACTGGACAAGAATTCGAAAAGCCACTGCCTGGGAGAGGAGAAGGACGACCGACGCAGCCAGATGCAGAAAGAATCCTTGAGCGCATCCCACACCGCGCGAGCATGGGGGCAAAACAGCTGCTGGTTCTTTCCATATTGTAAGCAGATTTGACAGTGTAAACACCAAACTTTGTAAAAGGCCAGCGAGCAAAATCATTCCCTCCGTTTCTGTTAATCGGGATTTGCAAAATATCCTCCGCCACTCTAGTGGGGAAGAAAGCTCTGACAGACTCGGCGTCCCACTCCCCACTCTCCTCCTGAATTAGGCAGTGGACAATAGCAGAGGCCGGAATAGGCAAAAGGGGCTGCAGCACACCCGGAGGCGAAGACGGAATCCAGTGGTCAGAGAGGATTTTGGTGTCCCGCCTGTTGCCAATGCCCCATTGAACACCTCTCTCCAGCAGGTCCCGGCCATGAATGATACCACACCAGGTAGCCGAAGCAGACCGAGGCACAGAGGCATTCCAGAAGTTTCGTTCGGATAATATCTGTCTTTCAGGACTCGGGCACACAACGAACCCGGTTCAGTGAGAAGCCTCCATCCCTGTTTACCCAGCAGTGCTTGATTGAACAACACCATATCACGAAACCCCATACCCCCGAGATACTTCAGGGTCGACAACGACGACCACGATCGCCAATGCATTTCTTCTTCCCATCCTCTCTTCCCCACCATCGATCGGAGACAATCTGCCTAAACTTTTCACATGTGGAAACCGGAAGTCGAAAGCAGCTCGAAACAAAGGTTGGAATGGCTTGTGTGATTGATTTCAGTAGATTCTCATTCCCAGCCCTTGACAACGACCGATCAGACCACCCAAAAATGTTCTGCCAGGCTCTATCAGTCAAGAATTTAAAAGTGCTAGTGGGAGAGTTACCAACCTCCGTGGGCATGCCCAGATAAGAATCATGAAATGTCTCATTGAAAATACCTAGCTGGTTATTAACTCTATTCTTGACATCCTCCGGGTAGTGCCGTCCAAAGAAGGTAGAAGATTTTTCCTTGTTGATGGCCTGACCAGAACCCTCACAGTACGAGGTTAAGACCGAATCCAAAGAGTCCACACTACGTTGGTCGCTCTTAGCAAAGAAGTTGCTATCATCCGCGAATAGGAGGTGTGAGATAGGAGGGCCTTGCCGGCCGTTTTGATCCCATGTAGCTCGCCACAACACTCCTTCTGGAATAGCAGACTAGACAAACCTTCAGTGCACAAGAGAAACAAGTAGGGACTAATTGGGCCCCCTTGGTGGATGCCTCGAGAGGGAACCGCCGGATCAGTAAGTTCACCGTTGACTTTGACAGCATAATGGACGTTGGTGACACATCTCATAACAGTATCAATCCACGCAAGAGCAAAACCCAGCTTGGCCAAACAAGCATGTAGGTAGCTCCACTCCACCCGATCATAAGCTTTCATCATGTCGATCTTGAGCGCAAAGAAAGGCTGCTTCACCCGCTGCCTTCTAACCGTATGGAAGCATTCATAAGCAATCAGGGTGTTGTCAGTGATCAATCTGCCCAGCACAAAAGCACTCTAACACTCTGAAACCACAACCGGCAGTAGCACCTTCAACCGATTTGCCAGATGTTGGGTAACGTAGTAATTTCAAAAAAATTTCCTACGCACACGCAAGATCATGTGACGCATAGCAACGAGAGGGGGGAGTGTGATCTACATACCTAGTAGATCGACAACGGAAGCGTTTGGTTGATGTAGTCGTACGTCTTCACGATCCGACCGATCAAGCAACGAAACTACGGCACCTCCGAGTTCTAGCACACGTTCAGCTCGATGACGATCCCCGGACTCCGATCCAGCAAAGTGTCGGGGAAGAGTTCCGTCAGCACGACGGCGTGGTGACGATCTTGATGTACTATGGCAGCAGGGCTTCGCCTAAACTCCGCTACAATATTATCGAGGACTATGGTGGCTGGGGGCGCCGCACACGGCTAAGGAAAAGATCACGTGGATCAACTTGTGTGTCTCTGGGGTGCCCCTGCCTCCGTATATAAAGGACTAAAGGGGGGAGGCTGGCCGGCCAAGGAGGGCGTGCCAGGAGAGTCCTACTCCCTCTGGGAGTAGGATTCCCCCCCCCAATCCTAGTTGGAATAGGATTCGCGGAGGGGGGAAAAGAGAGAGAGGGGCCGGCCCCCTCTCCTTGTCCTATTCGGTCCAAGGGAGGGGAGGGGCACGTGGCCCATGAGGGGCTGCCTCTTCTCTTTTCCACTAAGGCCCATCATGGCCCATATAGCTCCCGGGGGGTTCCGGTAACCTCCCGGTACTCCGGTAAAATCCCGATTTCACCCGGAACACTTCCGATATCCAAACATAGGCTTCCAATATATCAATCTTTATGTCTCGACCATTTCGAGACTCCTCGTCATGTCCGTGATCACATCCGGGACTCCGAACAATCTTCGGTACATCAAAATACATAAACTCATAATATAACTGTCATCGTAACCTTAAGCGTGCGGACCCTACGGGTTTGAGAACAATGTAGACATGACCGAGACACGTCTCCGGTCAATAAACAATAGCGGGACCTGGATGCCCATATTGGCTCCTACATATTCTACGAAGATCTTTATCGGTCAGACCGCATAACAACATACGTGGTTCCCTTTGTCATCGGTATGTTACTTGCCTGAGATTCGATCGTCGGTATATCAATACCTAGTTCAATCTCGTTGCCGGCAAGTCTCTTTACTCGTTCTGTAATACATCATCCCGCAACTAACTCATTTAGTTGCAATGCTTGCAAGGCTTAAGTGATGTGCATTACCGAGAGGGCCCAGAGATACCTCTCCGACAATCGGAGTGACAAAACCTAATCTCGAAATACGCCAACCCAACATGTACCTTTGGAGACACCTGTAGTACTCCTTTATAATCACCCAGTTACGTTGTGACGTTTGGTAGTACCCAAAGTGTTCCTCCGGTAAACGGGAGTTGCATAATCTCATAGTTATAGGAAACATGTATAAGTCATGAAGAAAGCAATAGCAACATACTAAACGATCGGGTGCTAAGCTAATGGAATGGGTCATGTCAATCAGATCATTCTCTTAATGATGTGATCCCGTTAATCAAATAACAACTCATTGTTCATGGTTAGGAAACATAACCATCTTTGATTAACGAGCTAGTCAAGTAGAGGCATACTAGTGACACTTTGTTTGTCTATGTATTCACACATGTATTATGTTTCCGGTTAATACAATTCTAGCATGAATAATAAACATTTATCATGATATAAGGAAATAAATAATAACTTATTATTGCCTCTAGGGCATATTTCCTTCAGTCTCCCACTTGCACTAGAGTCAATAATCTAGATTACATAGTAATGATTCTAACATCCATGGAGCCTTGGTGCTGATCATGTTTTGCTCCGTGGAAGAGGCTTAGTCAATGGGTCTGCAATATTCAGATCCGTATGTATCTTGCAAATCTCTATGTCTCCCACCTGGACTAGATCCCGGATGGAATTGAAGCGTCTCTTGATGTGCTTGGTTCTCTTGTGAAATCTGGATTCCTTTGCCAAGGCAATTGCACCAGTATTGTCACAAAAGAATTTTCATTAGACCCGATGCACTAGGTATGACACCTAGATCGGATATGAACTCCTTCATCCAGACTCCTTCATTTGCTGCTTCCGAAGCAGCTATGTACTCCGCTTCACAGTAGATCCCGCTACAACGCTTTGTTTAGAACTACACCCAACTGACAGCTCCACCGTTTAATGTAAACACATATCCGGTTTGCGATTTAGAATCATCCGGATCCGTGTCAAAGCTTGCATCAATGTAACCTTTTACTATGAGCTCTTTGTCACCTCCATATATGAGAAACATATCCTTAGTCCTTTTCAGGTATTTCAGGATGTTCTTGACCGCTGTCCAGTGATCCACTCCTGGATTACTTTGGTACCTCCCTACTAAACTAATAGCAAGGCACACATCAGGTCTGGTACACAGCATTGCATACATGATAGAGCCTATGGCTGAAGCATAGGGAACATCTTTCATTTTCTCTCTATCTTCTGCAGTGGTCGGGCATTGAGTCTTACTCAATTTCACACCTTGTAACACAGGCAAGAATCCCTTCTTGCTTGATCCATTTTGAACTTTTTCAAAACTTTGTCAAGGTATGTGGTTTGTGAAAGTCCATTAAGCGTCTTGATCTATCTCTATAGATCTTAATGCCTAATATGTAAGCAGCTTCACCGAGGTCTTTCATTGAAAAACTCTTATTCAAGTATCCCTTTATGCTATCCAGAAATTCTATATCATTTCCGATTAGTAATATGTCATCTACATATAATATCAGAAATGCTACAGAGCTCCCACTCACTTTCTTGTAAATACAGGCTTCTCCAAAAGTCTGTACAAAACCAAATGCTTTGATCACATTATCAAAGCGTTTATTCCAACTCCGAGAGGCTTACACTAGTCCATAAATGGATTGCTGGAGCTTGCACACTTTGTTAGCTCCCTTTGGATCGACAAAACCTTCTGGCTGCATCATATACAACTCTTCTTCCAGAAATCCATTCAGGAATGCAGTTTTGACATCCATCTGCCAAATTTCATAATCATAAAATGCGACAATTGCTAACATTATTCGGACAAACTTAAGCATCGCTACGGGTGAGAAGGTCTCAATGTAGTCAATCCCTTGAACTTGTCAAAAACCTTTTTTGACAAGTCGAGCTTTGTAGACAGTAACATTATCGTCAGTGTCAGTCTTCTTCTTGAAGATCCATTTATTCTCAATTGCTTGCCGATCTTTGGGCAAGTCAACCAAAGTCCACACTTTGTTCTCATACATGGATCCCATCTCAGATTTCATGGCTTCAAGCCATTTTGTGGAATCTGGGCTCACCATCGCTTCTTCATAGTTCGTAGGTTCTTCATGATCTAGTAGCATGACTTCCAGAACATGATTACCGTACCACTCTCGCGCGGATCTTACTCTGGTTGATCTACGAGGTTCAGTAGTATCTTGTTCTGAAGTTTCATGATCATTATCATTAGCTTCCTCACTAATTGGTGTAGGTGTCACAGAAACAGTTTTCTGTGATGCACTACTTTCCAATAAGGGAGCAGGTACAGTTACCTCGTCAAGTTCTACTTTCCTCCCACTCACTTCTTTCGAGAGAAACTCCTTCTCTAGAAAGTTTCTGAACTTAGCAACAAAAGTCTTGCCTTCGGATCTGTGATAGAAGGTGTATCCAATAGTCTCCTTTGGATATCCTATGAAGACACATTTCTCCGATTTGGGTTCGAGCTTATCAGGTTGAAGCTTTTTCACATAAGCATCGCAGCCCCAAACTTTCAGAAACGACAACTTTTGTTTCTTACCAAACCATAGTTCATAAGGCGTCGTCTCAACAAATTTTGATGGTGCCCTATTTAATGTGAATGCAGCCGTCTCCAAAGCATAACCCCAAAACGATAGCGGTAAATCAGTAAGAGACATCATAGATCGCACCATATCTAGTAAAGTGATTACGACATTCGGACACACCATTACGCTGTGGTGTTCCGGGTGGCGTGAGTTGCGAAACTATTCCGCATTGTTTCGAAAATACACCAAACTCGTAACTCAAATATTCTCCTCCACGATCAGATCGTAGAAACTTTATTTTCTTGTTACGATGATTTTCAACTTCACTCTAAAATTCTTTGAACTTTTCAAACATTTCAGACTTATGTTTCATTAAGTAGATATACCCATATCTGCTTAAATCATCTGTGAAGGTGAGAAAATAACGATATCCGCCACGAGCCTCAATATTCATCGGACCACATACATCTGTATGTATGATTTCCAACAAATCTGTTGCTCTCTCCATAGTACCGGAGAACGGCGTTTTAGTCATCTTGCCCATGAGGCACGGTTCGCAAGTACCAAGTGATTCATAATCAAGTGGTTCCAAAAGTCCATCAGTATGGAGTTTCTTCATGCGCTTTACACCGATATGACCTAAACGGCAGTGCCACAAATAAGTTGCACTATCATTATCAACTCTGCATCTTTTGGCTTCAACATTATGAATATGTGTGTTACTACTATCGAGATTCAACAAGAATAGACCACTCTTCAAGGGTGCATGACCATAAAATATTACTCATATAAATAGAACAACCATTATTCTCTGATTTAAATGAATAACCGTCTCGCATCAAACAAGATCCAGATATAATGTTCATGCTTAACGCTGGCACCAAATAACAATTATTTAGGTCTAATACTAATCCCGAAGGTAGATGTAGAGGTAGCGTGCCGACCGCGATCACATCGACTTTGGAACCATTTCCCACGCGCATCGTCACCTCGTCCTTAGCCAATCTTCGCTTAATCCGTAGTCCCTGTTTCGAGTTGCAAATATTAGCAACAGAACCAGTATCAAATACCCAGGTGCTACTGCGAGCATTAGTAAGGTACACATCAATAACATGTATATCACATATACCTTTGTTCACCTTGCCATCCTTCTTATCCGCCAAATACTTGGGGCAGTTCCGCTTCCAGTGACCAGTGCTTTGCAGTAGAAGCACTCAGTCAGGCTTAGGTCCAGACTTGGGTTTCTTCTCTTGAGCAGCAACTTGCTTGCCGTTCTTCTTGAAGTTCCCTCTTCTTCCCTTTGCCCTTTTTCTTGAAACTAGGGGTCTTGTTGACCATCAACACTTGATGCTCCTTGATTTCTACCTCCGCAGCTTTCAGCATTGCGAAGAGCTCGGGAATAGTCTTATTCATCCCTTGCATATTATAGTTCATCACGAAGCTCTTGTAGCTTGGTGGCAGTGATTGGAGAATTCTGTCAATGACGCAATCATCTGGAAGATTAACTCCCAATTGAATCAAGTGATTATTATACCCAGACATTTTGAGTATATGCTCACTGACAGAACTGTTCTCCTCCATCTTGCAGCTATAGAACTTATTGGAGACTTCATATCTCTCAATCCGGGCATTTGCTTGAAATATTAACTTCAACTCCTGAAACATCTCATATGCTCCATGACGTTCAAAACGTCGTTGAAGTCCCGATTCTAAGCCGTAAAGCATGGCACACTGAACTATCGAGTAGTCATCAGCTTTGCTCTGCCAGACGTTCATAACATCTGGGGTTGCTCCTGCAGCAGGCCTGGCACCCAGCGGTGCTTCCAGGACGTAATTCTTCTGTGCAGCAATGAGGATAATCCTCAAGTTACGGACCCAGTCCGTGTAATTGCTACCATCATCTTTCAACTTTGCTTTCTCAAGGAACGCATTAAAATTCAACGGAACAACAGCACGAGCCATCTATCTACAATCAACATAACAAGCAAGATACTATCAGGTACTAAGTTCATGATAAATTTAAGTTCAGTTTAATCATATTACTTAAGAACTCCCACTTAGATAGACATCCCTCTAATCCTCTAAGTGATTACGTGATCCAAATCAACTAAACCATGTCCGATCATCACGTGAGATGGAGTAGTTTCATTGGTGAACATCACTATGTTGATCATATCTACTATATGATTCACGCTCGACCTTTCGGTCTCCGTGTTCCGAGGCCATATTTGTATATGCTTGGCTCGTCAAGTATAACCTGAGTATTCCGCGTGTGCAACTGTTTTGCACCCGTTGTATTTGAACGTAGAGCCTATCACACCCGATCATCACGTGGTGTCTCAGCACGAAGAACTTTCGCAACGGTGCATACTCAGGGAGAACACTTCTTGATAATTAGTGAGAGATCATCTTATAATGCTACCGTCAATCAAAGCAAGATAAGATGCATAAAAAGATAAACATCACATGCAATCAATATAAGTGATATGATATGGCCATCATCATCTTGTGCTTGTGATCTCCATCTCCGAAGCACCGTCATGACCACCATCGTCACCGGCGCGACACCTTGATCTCCATCGTAGCATCGTTGTCGTCTCGCCAATCTTATGCTTCCACGACTATCACTACCGTTTAGTAATAAAGTAAAGCATTACATCGCGATTGCATTGCATACAATAAAGCGACAACCATATGGCTCCTGCCAGTTGCCGATAACTCGGTTACAAAACATGATCATCTCATACAATAAAATTCAGCATCATGTCTTGACCATATCACATCACAACATGCCCTGCAAAAACAAGTTAGACGTCCTCTACTTTGTTGTTGCAAGTTTTACGTGGCTGCTACGGACTTAAGTAAGAACCAATCTCACCTACGCATCAAAACCACAACGATAGTTTGTCAAATAGACTCCGTTTTAACCTTCGCAAGGACCGGGCGTAGCCATACTTGGTTCAACTAAAGTTGGAGAGACAGTCGCCCGCAAGCCATCTATGTGCAAAGCACGTCGAGGGAACCGGTCTCGCGTAAGCGTACGCGTAAGGTTGGTCCGGGTCGTCTCGTCCAACAATACCGCCGAACCAAAGTATGACATGCTGGTAGGCAGTATGACTTGTATCGTCCACAACTCACTAGTGTTCTACTCGTGCATATAACATCAACATAAATAACCTAGGCTCTGATACCACTGATGGGTTTCGTAGTAATTTCAAAAAATTTCCTACGCACATGCAAGATCATGTGATGCATAGCAACGAGAGGGGAGAGTGTTGTCTACGTACCCAACGCAGACCGACAGCGGAAGCGATGACACGATGTAGAGGAAGTAGTCGTACGTCTTCACGATCCAACCGATCAAGCACCGAAACTACGGCACCTCCGAGTTCGAGCACACGTTCAGCTCGATGACGATCCCCGGACTCCGATCCAGCAAAGTGTCGGGGAAGAGTTCCGTCAGCACGATGGCGTGGTGACGATCTTGATGTACTACAGCAGCAGGGCTTCGCCTAAACTCCGCTACAGTATTATCGAGGTATATGGTGGCAGGGGGCACCGCACACGGCTAAGGAATAGATCACGTGGATCAACTTGTGTGTCAAGAGGTGTCCCCTGCCTCCGTATATAAAGGAGTAGAGGAGGGGAGGCTGGCCGGCCAAGGAGGAAGGCGCAGGAGAGTCCTACTCCCTCTGGGAGTAGGATTCCCCCCCCCCCAATCCTAGTTGGAATAGGATTCGCGGAGGGGGAAAAGAGGAGGAGGGGGCTGGCCACCTATCCTAGTCCTAATAGGACTAGGGGAAGGGGGGAGGCGCACAGCCCATCTAGGGCATCCCCTTCTCTTTTCCACCAAGGCCCATTATGGCCCATATAGCTCCCGGGGGGTTCCGGTAACCCTCCCGGTATTCCGGTAAAATCCCGATTTCACCCGGAACACTTCCGATATCCAAACATAGGCTTCCAATATATCAATCTTTACGTCTCGACCATTTCGAGACTCCTCGTCATGTCTGTGATCACATCCGGGACTCCGAACAACCTTCGGTACATCAAAATGCATAAACTCATAATATAACTGTCATCGTAACCTTAAGCGTGCGGACCCTACGGGTTCGAGAACAATGTAGACATGACCGAGACATGTCTCCGGTCAATAACCAATAGCGGGACCTGGATGCCCATATTGGCTCCTACATATTCTACGAAGATCTTTATCGGTCAGACCGCATAACAACATACGTTGTTCCCATTGTCATCGGTATGTTACTTGCCCGAGATTCGATCGTCGGTATCCAATACCTAGTTCGATCTCGTTACCGGCAAGTCTCTTTACTCGTTCCGTAATACATCATCTCACAACTAACATATTAGTTGTAATGCTTGCAAGGCTTATGTGATGTGTATTACTGAGAGGGCCCAGAGATACCTCTCCGACAATCGGAGTGACAAATCCTAATCTCGAAATACGCCAACCCAACATCTACCTTTGGAGACACCTGTAATGCTCCTTTATAATCACCCAGTTACGTTGTGACGTTTGGTAGCACCCAAAGTATTCCTCCGGCAAACGGGAGTTGCATAATCTCATAGTCATAGGAACATGTATAAGTCATGAAGAAAAGCAATAGCAACATACTATACGATCGGGTGCTAAGCTAATGGAATGGGTCATGTCAATCAGATCATTCAACTAATGATGTGACCTCGTTAATCAAATAACAACTCATTGTTCAAGTAGAGGCATACTAGTGACACTTTGTTTGTCTATGTATTCACACATGTATTATGTTTCCAGTTAATACAATTCTAGCATGAATAATAAACATTTATCATGATTATAAGGAAATAAATAATAACTTTATTATTGCCTCTAGGGCATATTTCCTTGATGATCCGTGTCAACCCAACAGACACTTTCGGAGATACCCGTAGTCTACCTTTATAGTCACCCAGTTACGTTGTGACGTTTGGTATACCCAAAGCACTCCTACGGTATCCAGGAGTTACACGATCTCATGGTCTAAGGAAAAGATACTTGACATTGGAAAACTCTAGCAAACGAACTATACGATCTTATGCTATGTTTAGGATTGGGTCTTGTCCATCACATCATTCTCCTAATGATGTGATCTCGTTATCAATGACATCCAATGTCCATAGTCAGGAAACCATGACTATCTGTTGATCAACGAGCTAGTCAACTAGAGGCTTACTAGGGACATGTTGGTATCTATTATTCACACATGTATTACGATTTCCGGATAATACAATTATAGCATGAATAAAGACAATTATCATGAACAAGGAAATATAATAATAATGCTTTTATTATTGCCTCTAGGGCATATTTCCAACAGTCTCCCACTTGCACTAGAGTCAATAATCTAGTTACATTGTGATGAATCGAACACCCATGGAATTCTGGTGTTGATCATGTTTTGCTCTAGGGAGAGGTTTAGTCAACGGATCCGCTACATTCAGGTCCGTATGTACTTTACAAATCTCTATGTCTCCATCTTGAACATTTTCACGAATGGAGTTGAAGCGACGCTTGATGCGCCTTGTCTTCTTGTGAAACCTGGGCTCCTTGGCAAGTGCAATAGCTCCAGTGTTGTCACAAAAGAGTTTGATTGGCCCCGACGCATTGGGTATGACTCCTAGGTCGGTGATGAACTCCTTCAC
>NC_053023.1:671668729-671686279 GCF_003073215.2 Triticum urartu
AAAGAGAGAGATATTGTTGGGGAACGTAGCATAAATTCAAAATTTTCCTACGTGTCACCAAGATCTATCTATGGAGTCATCTAGCAACGAGGGAGGAGTGGATCTACATACCCTTGTAGATCGCGCGCGGAAGCGTTCAAGAGAACGGGGTTGATGGAGTCGTACTCGTCGTGATCCAAATCACCGATGATCCTAGCGCCGAACGGACGGCACCTCCGCGTTCAACACACGTACGGAGCAGCGACGTCTCCTCCTTCTTGATCCAGCAAGGGGGGAGGAGAGGTTGATGGAGATCCAGCAGCACGACGGCGTGGTGGTGGAAGTAGCGGGATTCCAACAGGGCTTCGCCAAGCGCTGCGGGAGGAGGGAGATGTGTCATGGGAGGGAGAGGGAGGCGCCAGGGCTTAGGTATGGCTGCCCTCCCTTCCCCCCACTATATATAGGGCCAAGGGAGAGAGGGGGAGGGCGCAGCCTTGCCCCTTCCTCCAAGGAAGGGTGCGGCCAGGGGGAGGAGTCCATCCTCCCCAAGGCACCTCGGAGGTGCCTTCCCCCTTTAGGACTCCTCCTCCTCTTGTCCCTTTGGCGCATGGGCCTCTAGGGCTGGTGCCCTTGGCCCATGTAGGCCAAGGCGCACCCCCTACAGCCCATGTGGCCCCCCGGGGCAGGTGGACCCCGGACCTTCCGGTGGTCCCGGTACAATACCGGTGACCCCGAAACTTGTCCCGATGGCCGAAATAGCACTTCCTATATATAATTCTTTACCTCCGGACCATTCCGGAACTCCTCGTGACGTCCGGGATCTCATCCGGGACTCCGAACAACATTCGGGTTACTGCATATACATATCCCTACAACCCTAGCGTCACCGAACCTTAAGTGTGTAGACCCTACGGGTTCGGGAGACATGTAGACATGACCGAGACGACTCTCCGGTCAATAACCAACAGCGGGATCTGGATACCCATGTTGGCTCCCACATGCTCCTCACGATGATCTCATCGGATGAACCACGATGTCAGGATTCAAGCAACCCGTATACAATCCTTTGATCGGTACGACTTGCCCGAGATTCGATCGTCCCGGTATAAATTCCCTTTGTCTAGGTACGATACTTGCCCGAGATTCGATCGTCGGTATCCCGATACCTTGTTCAATCTCGTTACCGGCAAGTCTCTTTACTCGTTCCGTAACACATCATCCCGTGATCAACTCCTTGATCACATTGTGCACATTATGATGATGTCCTACCGAGTGGGCCCAGAGATACCTCTCCGTTTACACGGAGTGACAAATCCCAGTCTCGATTCGTGCCAACCCAACAGACACTTTCGGAGATACCCGTAGTGTACCTTTATAGCCACCCAGTTACGTTGTGACGTTTGGATACACCCAAAGCACTCCTACGGTATCCGGGAGTTGCACAATCTCATGGTCTAAGGAAATGATACTTGACATAGAAAAGCTTTAGCATACGAACTACACGATCTAGTGCTAGGCTTAGGATTGGGTCTTGTCCATCACATCATTCTCCTAATGATGTGATCCCGTTATCAACGACATCCAATGTCCATGGTCAGGAAACCGTAACCATCTATTGATCAACGAGCTAGTCAACTAGAGGCTTACTAGGGACATGGTGTTGTCTATGTATCACACATGTATCTGAGTTTCCTATCAATACAATTCTAGCATGGATAATAAACGATTATCATGAACAAGGAAATATAATAATACAATTTATTATTGCCTCTAGGGCATATTTCCAACAGTCGCAGCCCCCATATGGGTCATTTGCTCCTTCCAGGGAGGTCAGGTATAAGGAAAAGGGGAGGAGGAAAGGAAAGAGAGGGAATAGGATTCCTATCCCCTTCCTCCCCCTCTCCTCTCTCTTCTGTCCCCTTCAGTACACAAGGAAAGGGGCACGAGGGCAATGCAGGGCCTAGGCGCAGGCGGGACTGCTACCCTGCGACCGTATCTTGAGCATCGGTTGGTTTCCTTGAAGAGGAAAGGGTGATGCAGCAAAGTAGCGTAAGTATTTCCCTCAGTTTTTGAGAACCAAGGTATCAATCCAGTAGGAGACTACGCAGTCCCTCGTACCTGCACAAACAAATCAAGAACCTTGCAACCAACGATAAAGGGGTTGTCAATCCCTTCACGTCACTTTGCAAAAGTGAGATCTAATAAAGATAATAAGATAAATATTTTTGGTATTTTTGTTGTATAGATTGAAAGTAAATAAATGCAAAATACGACAGAAAATAACTAGTTGACAGATAAATAATATGATGGAGAATAGACCCGGGGATAGGTATTCACTAGTGTGTACTCAAGATAGCATATTGTAATCTAGATGTGTGTTGGAGATATGCCCTAGAGGCAATCATGTATGATGATATTTCCTATGTGTTTATGAATAAAGATAGTCCTTGGACATTATCAATGATGTGTATCAGCAAGTACGTGACTTGTTTGTGGGACTATGCATTGTATGATGACTGTCCTAAAAGGTCCCTAGTCGAAAGGGCTGTGTGGACGCGCAGCCAACTAGACTAGCATATGACACGGTCGATGGCTTGGTCTCACTAGCCATGGAGCATTGGATGCTAACCGGATAATATGGACTTGGAAGGATCTGGTCGGATTCGACGTAGTCGGATCCGAGTCGAGATAAGGTCCGAGTCGGACAGACCCAACTATGAGACGCAGCGATATGTCATCTGTGAGTCTCTAGTACAACATATGTTCTATGTCCTAAGACCTGAGCTGACGCATGTACTCGGGATGGTGACAGACTTGCTTTGGGCCGACCAAACGCTACTCCGTAACTGGGTAGTTATAAAGGTAGGTTTCGGGTTTGTCCAGAACCATGCTGCGAGACGTGGTCGAGCAAGATGGGATTTGCCCCTCCGATCAGGAGAGATATACTCTGGGCCCCTCGTGTGATCCGACCAGGATAAGCATGGCCATGCGACAAGGATTATGAGATAATTCCGGCATCACTGGAACGAGAAAGAGGTCGGGCTAACAAGGATGACGACTCGCCTTGATACATGTGATCTTGTGTCCATCCACTCCCATACACATATGTACATGGCAACTGAGAAAGAGGTCGCGTAGGCACGTATGCACAAATTATGAAACGATAAAAACGACCACCTGCGTACTTCGAGAATAATACACAAGAACTGCTAGGTATGCTGGTGGGTGGCAAAAGGAATGGAAGCTGCTGATGTACAGTTCTGCACTATACTATCAGACACTTCATCAAGCTACTTGCTTGGTGATCTCATCGGACCAATGGCCATAAATTTGCTAGGAGGGGCCCTTTTTGCGCGTACCCTGGGAAATCGTGCGAGTTCGGCGGAGAGTTGATCTGAACCTGCGACAAGCCTGCAGATCTGAGAACACCTAAGGGCTTTCGCGCCTTTAGAGGGAAGGAACCTAACGACGGTCGTCCATCACGTAGGACTACTTGGTCGGTGTGATCTGAACTGTAATTCGGGACGAATTGTGAGCCAAAAGCGAGCAGACTTTGGCTTTCGGATGTGTGCGAGGTACGATTGTGGCCGAGTAGACTTATGGGCTTTAGGGTCCGTGCGAGGCCCAAGTGTTGAGCCCGCGACGGACGCCTATATATATAGTGGAGGTGCCGCACACTCACGGCGGTTGATCGCTTCGGCGCTGTCACTAGGGTTTGCATGTGTTGCGAATAGACACCTCCACTCGCCGCCGGTTGTGTGATCGGACCTAGCAGTCTGCGCACGATGTTCCTCCTGCACGCGCGATACCGTTAGAGGCGGTGCACTTGCGCCGCTCCGGCGAACCTGTACGTGGGAACCGACCACCGGTTGTACGAGGGAGATCGGACGAGGAGGAGACGATCCACGCGGACGCACTGCCCCAACTCTTCTTCCGCTGCACGGCACTACGCGTCTAGTGGTAACGAACTATGATCCATCTCCCGTAGCATGTTCTTGGTTGTTCTGCACGTAGTAAATTTTAATTTGTAGTCGACGCACCCTACCGTAGATCTCAACAGGGTGAACAAATTACTGTCGAGCAATTGATAGAAAAGCTGCATAGTTATGAGAATATCTAGGCATGATCATGTATATAGGCATCACGTCCGTGACAAGTAGACCGAAACGATTCTGCATCTACTACTATTACTCCACACATCGACCGCTATCCAGCATGCATCTAGAGTATTAAGTTCATAAGAACAGAGTAACGCATTAGGCAAGATGACATGATGTAGAGGGATAAACTCAAGCAATATGATATAAACCCCATCTTTTTATCCTCGATGGCAACAATACAATACGTGCCTTGCTGCCCCTGCTGTCACTAGGAAAGGACACCGCAAGATTGAACCCAAAGCTAAGCACTTCTCCCATTGCAAGAAAGATCAATCTAGTAGGCCAAACCAAACTGATAATTCGAAGAGACTTGCAAAGATATTTAAATCATGCATAAAAGAATTCAGAGAAGAATCAAATATTGTTCATAGATAATCTTGATCATAAACCCACAATTCATCGGATCTCGACAAACACACCGCAAAAAGAATTACATCGAATAGATCTCCAAGAGAATCGAGGAGAACTTTGTATTGAGATCCAAAGAGAGAGAAGAAGCCATCTAGCTAATAACTATGGACCCGAAGGTCTGTGGTAAACTACTCACACATCATCGGAGAGGCTATGGTGTTGATGTAGAAGCCCTCCGTGATCGATTCCCCCTCCGGCGGAGCGCCGGAAAAGGCCCCAAGATGGGATCTCACGGGTACAGAAGGTTGCGGCGGTGGAAATAGGGTTTCGTGGTGCTCCTGGATGTTTTCAGGGTATATGAGTATATATAGGCGAAAGAAGTAGGTCGGTGGAGCTGCAAGGGGCCCACGAGGGTGGGGGCGCGCCCCTCCTACCTCGTGGCTGCCTGGCTGCTTCCTTGAATCCACTCCAAGTCTCCTGGACACATGTTTGTTAAAAAAAGAATCCTCGCGAAGGTTTCATTCCGTTTGATATTCCTTTCCTGCGAACAACTGAAATAGCAAAAACATACAATTTGCACCGGGCCTTCGGTAAAAGGTTAGTCCCAAAAATAATATAAAAGTGCAATAATAAAGCCCATTAAATCCAAAAAACAGATAATATAAGAGCATGGAACAATCAAAAATTATAGATACGTTGGAGACGTATCAAGCATCCCCAGCTTAATTCCTGCTCCTCCTCGAGTAGGTTAAATGATAAAAACATTTTTTGATGTAGAATGAACCTAACAATAAATTTGCAAAGTAATTCTCTTTTATTGTGGCATGAATGTTCGGATCCAAAGATTCCAAGATAAAAGTTTAATATTGACATAAAAATAAAAGTACTTCAAAGCATACCAACTAAGCAATTAATGTCTTCTCAAAATAACATGGCCAAAGAAGCTTATCCCTACAAAATCATATAGTTTTGGCTCATGCTTCATTTGTCGTCACACAAAAATGCTCTCATCATGCACAACCCCCATGACCAAGCCAAGCAATGTTTCATACTTTTAGTAATCTTAAACTTTTTTCAACTTTCCACGCAATACATGAGCGTGAGCCATGGGACATAGCAACTAATGGTGGAATAGAATATGATAATGGAGGTTGTGTGGGAGAAGACAAAAAGGAGAAAGTCTCACATTGACATGACTAATCAAGGGCTATGAGATTCCCTATCAAATTGATGTCAAATGCAATGAGTAGGGATTGCCATGAAACGGATGCACTAGAGCTATAAATGTATGAAAGCTCAACAAAAGAAACTAAGTGGGTGTGCATCCAACTTGCTTGCTCCGAAGACCTAGGGCATTTGAGGAAGCCCATTGTTGGAATATACAAGCCAAGTTCTATAATGAAAAATTCCCACTAGTATATGAAAGTGACAAAATAAGAGACTCTCTATCATGAAGACCATGGTGCTACTTTGAAGCACAAGTGTGGAAAAAGGATAGTATTGTCCCTTCTGTCCTCTTTTTTTCTTTTTATCTCTATTTTTTGGGCCTTTTTTTTATGGCCTTTCTCTTTTTTTATTCCTCACTTGGGACAATGCTCTAATAATGATGATCATCACACTTCTATTTATTTACAACTCAATGATTACAACTCGATACTAGAACAAAATATGACTCTATATGAATGCCTCCGGCGGTGTACCGGGATGTGCAATGAATCAAGAGTGACATGTATGAAATTATGCATGGTGGCTTTGCCACAAATACGATGTCAACTACATGATCATGCAAGGCAATATGACAATGATGAAGCGTGTCATAATAAATGAAACGGTGGAAAGTTGCATGGCAATATATCTCGGAATGGATATGGAAATGCCATAATAGGTAGGTATGGTGGCTGTTTTGAGGAAGATATAAGGAGGTTTATGTGTGATAGAGCATATCATATCACGGGTTTGGATGCACCAGCAAAGTTTGCACCAACTCTCAAAGGTGAGAAAGGGAAATGCACGGTACCGAAGAGGCTAGCAATGATGGAAAGGTGAGAGTGCGTATAATCCATGGACTCAACATTAGTCATAAAGAACTCACATACTTATTGCAAAAATCTACAAGTCATCAAAAAACCAAGCATTACGCGCATGCTCCTAGGGGGATAGATTGGTAGGAAAAGACCATCGCTCGTCCCCGACCGCCACTCATAAGGAAGACAATCAAAGAACATCTCATGTTTCAAATTTTTTACACAACGGTTACCATATGTGCATGCTACGGGACTTGCAATCTTCAAC
Source organism: Triticum urartu (assembly GCF_003073215.2). Lineage (NCBI taxonomy): Eukaryota > Viridiplantae > Streptophyta > Magnoliopsida > Poales > Poaceae > Triticum > Triticum urartu. The sequence goes on from NC_053023.1 coordinate 671,675,512, forward strand.
ATAAGTATTTCTCAAATTCATAAATACTCACCTAGCACAACTCTAATATCACAATCTTTATATCTCAAAACAATTATCAAGTATCAAACTTCCTCATAGTATCAATGCACTTTTTATGAAAGTTTTTATATACCCATCTTGGATGCCTATCATATTAGGACCTAATTTTATAGCCAAAGCAAATTACCATGTTGTTCTTAAAGTAATCTCAAAATAATATAAGTGAAGCATGATAGATCAATAAATTATATAAAATAAAACCACCACCGTGCTCTAAAAGATATAAGTGAAGCACTAGAGCAAAGTTATCTAGCTCAAAAGATATAAGTGAAGCACATAGAGTATTCTAATAAATTCCGATTCATGTGTGTCTCTCCAAAAGGTGTGTACAGATCAAGGATGATTGTGGTAAACTAAAAAGCAAAGACTCAAATCATACAAGATGCTCCAAGCAAAACACATATCATGTGGTGAATAAAAATATAGCCTCAAGTAAAGTTACCGATAGACGAAGACGAAAGAGGGGATGCCTTCCGGGGCATCCCCAAGCTTAGGCTTTTGGTTGTCCTTGAATTTTACCTTGGGGTGCCATGGGCATCCCCAAGCTTAGGCTCTTGCCACTCCTTATTCCAAAATCCATCAAATCTTTACCCAAAACTTGAAAACTTCACAACACAAAACTCAACAGAAAATCTCATGAGCTCCGTTAGTATAAGAAAACAAACCACCACTTAAGGTACTGTAATGAACTCATTATTTATTTATATTGGTGTTAAACCTACTGTATTCCAACTTCTCTATGGTTCATACCTCCGATACTAGCCATAGATTCATCAAAATAAGCAAACAACACACGAAAAACAGAATCTGTCAAAAACAGAACAGTCTGTAGTAATCTGTAGGTTTCGAATACTTATGTAACCCCAAAAATTCTGAAATAAATTGTGGACGTGAGGAATTTGTCTATTAATCATCTGCAAAAATAATCAACCTAATCGCACTCTCCAGTAAAAAAATGGCAGCAAATCTCATGAGCGCTAAAGTTTCTGTTTTTTACAGCAAGATCGCAAAAACTTCCCCCAAGTCTTCCCAAAGGTTCTACTTGGCACAAACACTAATTAAAAGCATAAAACCACATCTAAACAGAGTCTAGATGAATTATTTATTACTAAACAGAACCAAAAAGCAAGAAACAAAAATAAAATTGGGTTGCCTCCCAACAAGCGCTATCGTTTAACGCCCCTAGCTAGGCATAAAAGCAAGAATAGATCTAGGTATTATCATCTTTGGTATGCAATTCTTCAATAGAACACTTATAACCCTTGGGAGTTTCCTTTTTATTAATGATCAAACTCCTAGGCAAGAAATCAAGAAATTCATTTGTAGCAAAAGGTTCCTTAATGATATTGAAGAAGTTGGGGTGAACACTTATTGATTTGAGATCCGCATTTTCCTTACTAGAAGATTCACCCTTATTTTTAGGAACATACATTAATTTGGCAATCTTGGTAGTAGGAGGATTTGGAGTATTTTTAACGGATGAAAAGGCAGACCCTAAATTAGTAATAATATCCTCAAGTTTACCAATTCTTGTGGAATCTTGATCTATTCTTTCGTTAACTATAGGTTCTTTTTCTTTAAAAAAATTCAGAGTAACCCCTACCTTAGATCCATATTGGGTGATTTGGTTGTGGATCTTTTTATCCAAATTTTCAATCAACTCCACAGAGGCAACTTTATTTTCAATAATTTCAAGCCTTTGCATCACATGTTCCAAAGTTAAAATAGTTCCATTAACCAAAAGAGGTGGTGGGCCAAACAAATCTATCATAGCATTATAAGAATCAAAAGTATGGCTACCCAAGAAATTCCCTCCGGTAATGGTATCAAGAATATATCTGTTCCAAGGAGTGATGCCTACATAAAAATTGCGAAGAAGAACGGAAGTGGATTGCTTCCTAGTAGATCTATTCTGAGCATTGCAAATTCTATGCCAAGCATCTTTTAGATTTTCTCCCTCCCTTTGTTTAAAATTAAGAACTTCATGATCGGGAGTACTAACAATGATAGAAGGATTAGCCATGATGACACACGGCACACACAAGAAGCAAGCGAAAAAGAGGCGAACAGGAAAAGAGGGCGAATAAAACGGCAAGGGTGAAGTGGGGGAGAGGAAAACGAGAGGCAAATGGCAAATAATGTAATGCGAGGGATAAGAGTTTGTGATGGGTACTTGGTATGTCTTGACTTGTGCATAGATCTCCCCGAACGGCGCCAGAAATCCTTCTTGCTACCTCTTGAGCACTGCGTTGGTTTTCCCTTGAAGAGGAAAGGGTGATGCAGCAAAGTAGCGTAAGTATTTCCCTCAGTTTTTGAGAACCAAGGTATCAATCCAGTAGGAGACTACACGCAAGTCCCTCGTACCTACACAAACAAATAAGAACCTCGCAACCAACGCGATAAAGGGGTTGTCAAGCTCTTCATGGTCACTTACGAGAGTGAGATCTGATAGAGATAATAAGATTAATATTTTTGGTATTTTTATGATATAGATTGAAAATAAAATAGATTGGAAACTTGTATGATAAAAGATAGACCCCGGGGCCATAGGTTTCGCTAGTGGCTTGTCTCAAGATAGCATAAGTATTACGATGGGTGAACAAATTACTATCGAGCAATTGATAGAAAAGTGCATAATTATGAGAATATCTAGCATGATCATGTATATAGGCATCAGTCCTCGACAAGTAGACCGAAACAATTCTGCATCTACTACTATTACTCCACACATCGACCGCTATCCAGCATGCATCTAGAGTATTAAGTTCATAAGAAAAGAGTAACACATTGCTACCACTTGAGCACTGCGTTGGTTTTCCCTTGAAGAGAAAAGGGTGATGCAGTAAAGTAGCGTAAGTATTTCCCTCAGTTTTTGAGAACCGATGTATCAATCCAGTAGGAGACTACACGCAAGTCCCTCGTACCTACACAAACAAATAAGAACCCTCACAACCAACGCGATAAAGGGGTTGTCAATCCCTTCACGGTCACTTAGGGAGTGAGATCTGATAGAGATAATAATAATAATAAGATAAATATTTTTTATATTTTTATGATATAGATTGAAAGTAAAGATTGCGAAATAAAATAGATTGGAAACTTATATGATAAGAGATAGACTCGGGGGCCATAGGTTTCACTAGTGGCTTCTCTCAAGATAGCATAAGTATTACGGTGGGTGTAACATCCCAAATTTTCAATTGGAATGTTATACATTAGATCATCATGCATATCATATTTTATTTTGCATTTTGGTTGATCCTAGAAATTCTAACGCAACTCAATGACCCACGAGAGAGAGTTGGGGATTTCGTTATTTTCATATTTGAGTTCTCTCAAATTTTGGAATAGGATCATTTGATTTTATTTTTTTTATCATCAATTATTTCTATTACAAAAATATGAGAGAGGGAATAAAATGACTTTCCCAAAATAAAGAAATATTGAGGATTTAATAAAAATATCAAATAAGATTTTATTTCGGAGTTTTTCGGTGTTTTATTTGAATTTAGAAAAAATGTGTGTTTTTCAAAATTGCATTTAGGGCCCAAATAAATGTTCACCTTGTGCAGCTTGATTAGAAGCCCGTGAAAATTTATTTCGGAATTTTTGGAGTCCGTTTAGTATTTCTTTTTATTTTTCTTCCGAGCGGAATAAAAAAATGAGCCGACTTAACGGGCCGTGTCCGACCTGGACACCGACCGGGAGGCCTTTATAAGCCGAGGCCCGGCCCCGGGGGAAACCCTAAAGCGCCCTAAGCCGCCACCACCCTAAGAAGCCGCCGCCGCCGACATCCGCCGCCGGATCTCGTCGCCGAGGTTCGTCGCGCCTCGTTTTCCGTGCCGAAAAAAAGAGAAAAAAATTCTGCGTTCGTCATTTTTCTTTTTCTCGGATTAAATCCGTGATTTTTCCGATCGCGATTCCTGATCCGATTTTGGTTTTAGTTTAACTTTTCGCTCGTTTATCGGAATCAGGCGATTCAAGCGCCTAGGGATTCGTCTCGAAACCCTCTATCCGTTTAACCAACTTAAACAAGATTTTGCTACTATAAAATTTTCCCTAGATCCAGATTACTAGAACGAAGTTGTTTTCTTTCGCCGTTGGACTTTCGTTGCTTTGTTCGATTTGATTCTTTTTTGCCAACCGGAGTTCTTAAGTCAAACCTTCTGGTTAGATCTCTTATTTGAGTTTTACCTGTGCATTAGATGAGTACTTATTGTATGCTTATTTGTTTGTCTGCGATAGAGTACCCGGAGTGCGCCGCATGTTACTTCGAATCGTTAGGTTTCGCGGATCATCAGCAAGGCAAGTAACACTTTGATCATACCTTTTGTACTACCCAGTTTTATTGCATTAGATCAATCCTCACACATTGCATGATTAGGATCTAATTAAATTGTGGGATGGGAAGTAGATGAGGTAGTACCTATTACCTGTTATTATCAAACCTTTGGGAGTTACTTCTACGTTTGCTTATAATGCCATGCTATGCCAGTAGACGTGGATTGGGTTAGTGATATCCATGACAGATGTGAGATTGTTAATTAATGGTTTATCTAAGGTGGCAACTTAAACACACATCTGGGTGGATTGAGGCACCTGGGTATTCCAGGACTTGCCTGTTTTCTTTTGGACCGCCACCCAGGCTCAAAGGGATCATGAGACTTTTCATACTAGAAACTTCCATGTGCAGCCACAAGCTATTATGGGCTCTAGCATAGTTGACTAAGTTGTGCGAACTCTTACAGTGGTAGACTAGCAGATGTAGGGGATGTAGGTGGTACGGTCTACCCCGATCGTAAGGTGCTAGCGCTTCTGAAAGACTATGTCTCGGTCATCCGTCTTCTCAAACACCATGTAGTGCGAGAAACCAAACGGAGGCGATCGAGTCTTGTGGGGAAAAGTGCGCAAACCTCTGCAGAGTGTAATAAACTAATCATGGTTAGCCGTGTCCCCGGTTATGGACATCTTGAGTATCTAGTACTTGGATTTTCATGTGAATCTCAACATGTTACTCTAAATTAATTTTGTTGGGTTATGTTTAATGATGATGCTTAATTGGGATTGAGAATGCTGTCAACCATTCTCAATGTTTAACAACCACCATGATAGTAATTAAATTTATTCCTTTGAAGTAGGGAAAAATTGGCTTTACGCAAAACTGTAACCATAGAGCTTTCCACCAGCCAAATATGCATATAGTATAGCTGTTCATTCCATTACTCTCTATGTGTTACCTTGCCAGCATATTCCATGTGCTGACCCGTTTCGGGCTGCAACGTTAATGTTGCAGACTTTTCAGACGACGATTAAGGATTTTAGGTCGTGGTTCTATACTCAGTGATGCCGTTGGAGTTGATGGACTCACTTATCTTCCAAGCCTTCCGCTGTTATCGTTATTAGATGGCCTTAAGCCATATTTATTGTAATAAGTTCTCTTTTGAGACACTCGATGTAATAAGTGTGTGATTGCTACTCTGCTATAAATCCTCCGAGTACTGTGTGGTGTCAGCATTACTGATCCAGGGATGACACCGGAGCACAGAGATCAGACTGTTTGAGGTCTGGTCGCTACAGAGATGGTATCAGAGCACACGCCTGACTGTAGGACACGACCACTAAGCTAAAGACCTAGATCACTATTCACTCTCTTCTCTTCTGACCTCTCATCTTTTCTACTCTTTAGGATGGCGGATGCAAGGAACAAGTTCACACAACCGGATGAAGATACACCCTTTGGACGACACTTGAAGGAAGTCACTAGATACCTGAACATAGGAGTACCAAGCTTCACGGGAACCTACAACGCCACTTTACCTGAAGAAGAGCGCTGGATGATTCAAGTTCAAGTTCCAGGAAGGACGTTCATGCCAGTCACTGAGCCCATAGAGTTTTCTTTTGATGCACCAACTTGGAGTCTAGGAAAGAGCATGGCAGCTCACATCGCCATGGGACGCATTGGAGAAGTCTACCGCAAGGATCTCAAGGATACTATCTACCAGATTTGTGGGCGCCGAGATGAACACTGGGAGATGATCAGCACCAGGAAGGATAGATCAATCGCAGCTTTTATCCAGGAGCTAAACCAGCACATTCGACGACAGGAGAACCAGATGTGCGCCGACATGATAGACCTGAAGAAGGCAAAGACTAGAATCAAGGAACTGGAGGAAGAACTCAAGGCTACACGTGAAGATTATGAAGAGGAAATTGAAGTATTGGTGGAGAAGAATAACGACCTGATCATAGAAGATTGGAATAATAAGCTTTCGTGAGCAGGCTCTACCTAACCAGTCTAGACATCAGCAAAACACATGACACTGGCACTTCTCCACACCGTGAACATTCATCCCGAATAGAACTACATCATCCATCACGTCTTTAGCCCGGCTACGCAGGATCCTCGGCAAGCGAGATAGTGCTGATGATGACTATTGTTGATGAAGGCTGGAGCAGATATCAGGAGTCTGCAATCCGAAGAATATTTCTAGTAGATGCCACAAGCATTGAGTAGTAGATGATATGTCCACTCATTGTAAATATAGGTAGTCCGAGCACTTTTGCGATAGTTAGATCGATTTGTTATGCTCTTGTTTGATTGATTGAAAGCTGAATTGTTTGTTTTGCCTCATGTGGCATATGGTAGTGTTTCTCTTAGACCCCCTCTATTCTATAATCTCATCTTTTCTACCAACCCGCATATGTCGCTCTCCGCAGACATGACCCGACCACTGTGCTGGTTTAAGCTCCTGGAATTATAACACGCTGCGATTCGCGAGCACCCTATCTGGACTGCTCACCCTAGGTTGAGGTCTCAGCAGCATGACATACATTGATGCAGCTTCCTAGTCAGTTGTTCATTCGGCGCCCAGCAATCAAACAGGGGAACAACAACAACAACCCACACCACCACCACCAACCCTGTTGACACTTAGCCATTTTCTTAGGCTGATTTATCCTGGCCGGTGATTATGTTTCCAAGTAGTACTCTGCTTAGATCCTTGCGGTAGACTCTCCACATGCGTCCGAGCTGCGGAGTAGTAGCATGGATGAAGGTGGCTGTCTCCAGGCACGACGCTGCGGACGTTGAGCCACTTAGTTAGGATTTCCAGCATCTGTGGAGCACAGCCGCTCGACGCTTGCCGACCATTGCACTCGTACGAACGGCACGCAGCTCTGGTGTGCCGGAGAACTCTACACGACAGCCATTTTCCTGTAGTACTCAGTTACACTCGGCGCACCACGTCTCCTCTCATCGCTACGGCTCTTTCGATCACCGTTGGGCGCACGCGCCATCACGTTTGTCACGAAGCGAGCTACGCGCCATCGCACACACGACAGCGCTCGTCAGTTTCACACACACTCTGCGCCCAACAGCGCAGGCAGGCACCAATTGCAGCACTGCTCGCCACCGGACACTTTCCGTAGCACTAGCAGTCTCATGCCCCCGATCACCGCCTCGCCAGTATGTGGAGGAATTTAGTAAGCTAGCACGCCCAGATGACGTCGCTACGGATGCAGCTAAGCAGGAGAAGTTTCTAGAAGGACTGAATGATGAGTGTGAGCATGCAGTTGATGGTAGCAACCTTCAACAACTACCAGGAGTTGGTAGATCGTGCTCTTATGATTGAAGGGAAGCAGCAGCAATTGAGAATCGCAAGAGGAAGTATGGACAAGGAAAGTATAAATTCAGGAGCTCAGCAGAAGCCACGTTTTACCCCTAGACCGGGAGGACATTTTCAGCATACCCATGGAGGAGGTAGCTCGCACAATCACAATGGCACCAAGAATGGTAATGGCAATGGAGGAAGCAACGGCCAGAACCGCACCAACCCCTCAACCCCAGCCAAGAAGGACCTAAGCCAAGTCACTTGCTTTAAGTGTTCGAAGACAGGACATTATGCCAATGAATGTCCTGAATTACAAAATGGAATTGCAAGAATGACTAGACGAAGCAATGGAAGTTCTGGGAAGAAGCCGAACCCTTTCAACAGGGGACAGGTGAACCACGTTAGTGGAGGAGGTTGAAGCTCAGCCCGATGCAGTAATAGGTAAGTTTTTGGTTAAGTCATTTACTGCACTCGTTCTTTTTGATACTGGTGCATCGCATTCATACATCTCAAGGGGATTTGTGGATAAGTATAACCTACCAACCCAAGCCCTTAGGTCACCCATGTTAGTAACCTCGCCTGGAGCAGAGTATGTGGCTAGTCTATGGTGTGATCGGTTACCATTAAGGATTGGTAACTATGTTTTTCCCTCAGACCTAATAGTATTGGAATCCAAGGATTGGATGTGATATTAGGCATGGATTGGTTATCAAAGTATGAAGGGAATATTGAATGTGCTAGTAAGTCAATTTTGCTTACCACCCCAGAAGGGAGAAGGATCAAGTATGTATCCCGGCATGTGCCAAAGAGGACAAGTAAATTGCCTAACAGGAGTTGTGCAGGAGGAAGTACCAGTGGTAAGGGATTTTCCCGATGTATTTCCAGGAGAGTTGCCAGGCATGCCACCGGATAGAGATATTGAGTTTTTGATTGAGCTATTGCCAGGCACAGGGCCAATATCAAAGAGACCATATAGGATGCCAGCAAAGGATTTGGTGGAAATTAAGAAGCAGATTAAGGAGTTACTGGATAAGGGATATATTCGCCCAAGTTCTTCGCTTGGGGATCGCCAGTACTTCTAGAGAAGAAAGGATGGATCGTTAAGGATGGTTGTTGATTATCGAGGATTGAATGAAGTAACGATCAAGAACAAGTACCCACTACCAATGATCAATGATCTGTTTGATCGATTGCAAGGAGCTAAGGTATTTTCCAAGATCGATCTGCGATCAGGATACCACCAGTTGAAGATTCGAGAACAGGATATTCCGAAGACAGCTTTTACCACCAGGTATGGGCTGTATGAGTATACCTGTTATGTCATTTGGTCTGACTAACGCACCTGCCTATTTTATGAACATGATGAACAAAGTGTTATGGAGTTTTTGGATAAGTTCGTCGTAGTGTTCATTGATGATATCCTGGTTTATTCGAAGAATGAAGAGGAACATAAGGACATTTGCGTTTGGTACTTGAAAGCTCAGAGAACATCAATTTATATGCCAAGTTCAGCAAATGTGAGTTTTGGTTGAAGGAAGTAGGATTCCTCGGACATGTTATATCTGGAGAAGGTATAGCAGTAGATCCCGCTAAAGTTGAAACCGTGACCAAGGGGAAGCCCCAACAACAGTTGGAGAGATCCGGAGTTTTCTTGGACTCGCAGGATACTACCGAAGATTTATTGAGAATTTCTCAAAGATTGCGAAGCCTATGACGGAGTTATTAAAAGAAGATACCAAGTTCATATGGACAGAGGAATGTGAGGCTAGTTTCCAGGAGTTGAAGAAACGTTTGGTTACCTCACCAGTGTTGATTTTGCCAGACCAGACCAAGGATTATGAGGTGTATTGCGACGCTTCACGTCGAGGACTTGGAGCAGTGCTTATGCAGGAAGGGAGAGTTGTTTCATATGCCTCAAGACAACTGAAGCATGAGTTGAATTATGCTACGCATGATTTGGAGTTAGCAGCCGTAGTGCATGCATTGAAGACTTGGAGACATTTTCTGATTGGAAACCATTGCGAGGTGTACACGGATCATAAGAGTTTGAAGTATCATTTTCACACAGAAGGAGTTGAAACCTCAGACAAAGGAGATGGTTGGAGCTCATCAAGGATTATGATATGAATTGCATTATACCCCGGAAAGGCTAATGTAGTAGCTGACGCATTAAGCCGTAAGAGCCATGTCAATACATTAATGACGGGAGAAATACCAAGGAGTTAGCAGAAAATCTTCGTGAACTATGTTTGGAAATAGTTCCGAGAGGCTATGTAGCAGCATTGGAGATTCAGTCAACTTTGATGGATAAAATCAGGGAAGCTCAGAAAGCTGACAAAGAGATTGCCGCTATAAAGGAGAAACTGAGCAAAGGAAAAGCTAAAGGATTTCGTGAGGATGAGCACGACACCCTATGGTTTGAAGACCGCGTTTATGTGCCCAATGACCCGGAGATCAGGAAGTTGATTTTGCAAGAGGCACACGACTCACCGTATTCAATTCACCCAGGAAATACCAAGATGTATCTGGATTTGAAGGATATTTTCTGGTGGACCGGAATGAAGAAGGATATTGCGGAGTATGTAGCAGTTTGTGATGTATGTCAGAGAGTAAAGGCAGAGCATCAGAAGCCAGCAGGATTGTTACAACCATTGCCGATACCCGAATGGAAGTGGGATAAGCTAGGCATGGATTTTATCACGGGATTGCCCAGGACTCGTTCAGGCTATGACTCGATTTGGGTTGTAGTTGATCGATTGACGAAGGTAGCTCATTTCATCCCAGTAAAGACCACTTACACCAGTGCTAAGTTGGCAAAGATATACATGACCAGGATCGTATGTCTGCATGGAGTTCAAGGAGTATCGTATCAGATAGAGGAACCCAGTTTACCTCAAAGTTCTGGAAGCAGTTGCACGAAACTTTGGGTACCAGGCTAGAATTCAGTACAGCTTTTCATCCACAGACAGATGGACAGACCGAGAGAGTCAATCAGATTTTGGAGGATATGCTGAGAGCTTGTGCGCTAGATTACGGATCTAGTTGGGACGACAATTTGCCATATGCAGAGTTCTCTTACAACAACAGTTACCAAACCA
>NC_053023.1:671687279-671706120 GCF_003073215.2 Triticum urartu
GCCTGATACGTCTCCAACGTATCTATAGTTTTTTATTGCTCCATGCTATATTATCTACTATTTTGGACTATATTGGGCTTTATTTTCCAATTTTACGGAGGCCCAGCCCAGAATTGTTGTTTTTGGCCTATTTCAGTGTTTCGAAGAAACGGAATATCAAACGGAGTCCAAACGGAATAAAATCTTCGGGAACGTGATTTTCTCACCGAACGTGATCCAGGAGACTGGACCCTACTCCAAGGAGTCAAAGAGGAGGTCACGAGGGTGGGGGGCGCGCCCCCTGCTCGTGGGCCCCTCGAGCTCCACCGACGTACTCTTCCTCCTCATATATATACATATGTACCCCCAAACGATCAGAGTAGGAGCCAAAAACCTAATTCCACCGCCGCAACTTTTTGTATCCACGAGATCCCATCTTGGGGCCTGTTCCGGAGCTCTGCCGGAAGAGGGTCGTCATCACGAGGGCTTCTACATCATCATAGCCTCTCCGATGAAGTGTGAGTAGTTTACCTCAGACCTTCGGGTCTATAGTTAGTAGCTAGATGGCTTCTTCTCTCTTTTTGGATCTCAATACAAAGTTCTCCCCCTCTCTTGTGGAGATCTATTCGATGTAATCTTCTTTTTGCGGTGTGTTTGTTGAGACCGATGAATTGTGGGTTTATGATCAAGTCTATCTACGAATAATATTTGAATTTTCTCTGAATTGTTTTATGTATGATTGGTTATCTTTGCAAGTCTCTTCGAATTATCCATTTGGTTTGGCCAACTAGATTGGTAGTTCTTGCCATGGGAGAAGTGCTTAGCTTTGGGTTCGATCTTCGGTGTCCTTTCCCAGTGACAGAAGGGGCAGCAAGGCACGTATTGCATCGTTGCCATCGAGGATAACAAGATGGGGTTTATTTCATATTGCATGAATTTATCTCTCTACATCATGTCATCTTGCTTAAAGCGTTACTCTGTTTTTAACTTCATACTCTAGATGCATGCTGGATAGCGGTCGATGAGTGGAGTAATAGTAGTAGATGCAGAATCATTTGGGTCTACTTGACACAGACGTGATGCCTATATACATGATCATGCCTAGATATTCTCATAACTATGCTCAATTCTGTCAATTGCTCAACAGTAATTTGTTCACCCACCGTAGAATACTTATGCTCTTGAGAGAAGCCACTAGTGAAACCTACGGCCCCGGGGTCTATTCTCATCATATCAATCTCTATCACTTTAATCTTGCTTTGCTTTTTACCTTTTACTTTGCATCTCTATACCAAAAATACCAAAAATATTATATCTATCAGATCTCATTCTCGTAAGTGACCGTGAAGGGATTGACAACCCCTAATCGTGTTGGTTGCGAGTAGCTATTGTTTTGTGCAGGTACGAGGGACTTGAGCGTGGCCTCCTACTGGATTGATACCTTGGTTCTCAAAAACTGAGGGAAATACTTATGCTACTCTGCTGCATCATCACTTCCTCTTCGGGGAAATCCAACGCAAGCTCAAGAGGTAGCAAGAAGAATTTCTGGCGCCGTTGCCGGGGAGTCTACGCAAAAAGTCAACATACCAAGTACCCATCACAATCCCTATCTCTCGCATTACATTAGTTGCCATTTGCCTCTCGTTTTCCTCTCCCCCACTTCACCCTTGCCATTTTATTCACCCTCTCTTTCTCCCTCTCCTTCTCTTTCTCCGCTTGCCTTTTGTTTGCCCGTGTGTTGGATTGCTTGTTTGTCGCGATGGCTCAAGATACTACCAAATTGTGTGACTTCACCAATACCAATAATAATGATTTCCTTAGCACTCCAATTGCTCCTCTTGCCAATACTGAATCTTGTGAAATCAAAACTGCTTTGTTGAATCTTGTTATGGAAGATCAATTCGCCGGCCTTCCTAGTGAAGATGCCGCTACTCATCTGAATAGCTTCGTTCATTTATGTGATATGCAAAAGAAAAAAGATGGCGATAATGATGTCGTTAAATTGAAGCTATTTCCTTTTTCGCCTAGAGATCGTGCTCAAGCTTGGTTTTCATCTTTGCCTAAAAATAGTATTGATTCTTGGAACAAGTGCAAAGATGATTTTATCTCTAAGTATTTCCCTCCCGCTAAGATCATCCCTCTTAGAGACGATATTATGAATTTTAAGCAACTTGATCATGAACATGTTGCACAAACTTGGGAGAGAATGAAATTAATGATACGTAATTGCCCTACTCATGGTTTGAATTTGTGGATGATTATACAAAAAATTTATGCCGGATTGAATTTTGCTTCTAGAAATCTTTTAGATTCGGCCGCGGGAGGCACTTTTATGGAAATCACTTTAGGAGATGCTACTAAACTCCTAGATAATATTATGGTTAATTATTCTCAATGGCATACTGAAAGATCTTCTAATAAAAAAGTGCATGCGATAGAAGAAATTAATGTGTTGAGTGGAAAGATGGATGAACTTATGAAATCATTTGCTACTAAGAGTGTTTCTTCTGATCCTAATGATATGCCTTTGTCTACTTTGATTGAGAATAACAACTAATCTACGGATGTGAATTTTGTTGGTAGGAATAATTTTGATAACAACGCTTATAGAGGGAATTTTAATCCCAGGCCATATCCTAGTAATCCTTCTAATAATTATGGGAATTCCTACAACAACTCTTATGGAAATTATAATAAGATGCCCTCTAAATTTGAGAATAGTGTTAAAGAGTTTATGAATTCACAAAAGAATTTTGAATGCTTTGCTTGAAGAGAAATTGCTTAAAGTTGATGATTTGGCTAGGAACGTGATAGAATTTCTCTTGAGTTGATTCTTTAAAGCTTAGATCTATTCCTCCTAAGCATATATCAATGAGCTCTCAAAGCCATGAGAATTTCCATTGATGAGTGCAAGGAAAGAACCGCTAGGATGCGTGCTTCCAAAGATGCCTTTATTAAAGCGTGTTCCTTCCAATTCCTACGAAAATCAAGATGAAGATCTAAAAGTTATTGATGTGTCCTCCTAATTAAATCTTTGTTTTGCAATATGAATCTTGATGAAACTGAAATATGATCTTCCTTTACCTAGAAGGCGTTCTAAAAATTCGGAGTATTTAGATCTTATGATGAAATTGATAAAGTGGGATTGAAAGAAATAAAAATCTAGATGTTGCTAAACCCACTATATTGGATTTCAAGGAATTTAATTATGAAAGTTGCTCTTTAATTGATTGTATTTCCTTGTTGCAATCCGTGCTAAATTCTCCACATGCTTATAGTCAAAAAAGCCTTCACCGAACATATTGTTGATGCCTTGATGCAATCTTATGAAGAAAAACTTGAGCTGAAAGTTTCTATCCTAGAAAACTCTATGATGAGTGGGAACTAACTATTAAAATTAAAATTAAAGATCATGAGTTTTATGCTTTGTGTGATTTGGGTGCTAGTGTCTCTACTATTCCCAAGACTTTGTGTGATTTACTAGATTTCCGTAATTTTGATGATTGCTCTCTAAACTTGCATCTTGCGGATTCTACACATTAAGAAACCTATGGTAAGAATTAATGATGTTCTTATTGTTGCAAATAGGAATTATGTGCCCGTAGATTTCATTGTTCTTGATATAGATTGCAATCCTTCTGCCCTATTATTCTTGGTAGACCTTTCCTTAGAACGTTTGGTGCGATTATTGATATGAAGGAAGGGAATATTAGATTTCAATTTCCATTAAAAAAGGGCATGCAATTCTTTCCAAGAAATAAAATAAAATTGCCATATGAAATTATCATGAGATCCACTTATGGATTGCCTACCAAAGATGGCAATACCTAGATCTATCCTCGCTTTTATGCCTAGCTAGGGGCGTTAAACGATAGCGCTTGTTGGGAGGCAACCCAATTTTATTTTTAATCCTTGCTTTTTGCTCCTGTTTAGTAATAAATAAATTATCTAGCCTCTGTTTTGGTTGTGTTTTTTGTGTTTAATTAGTGTTTGTGCCAAGTTGAACCGTTGGGAAGACTTGGGGAAAGTCTTGTTGAACTTGCTGTAAAAAACAGAAACTTTAGCGCTCACGAGAACTGCTGTAATTTTTATTTGGAGAGTGATATTTAGTTAATTATTTTTCAGATTATTAATACATAAATTACTCACGTCAAGCAATTTATTTTAGAATTTTTGGGGTTCCATAAGTTTGCGTTAGTTACAGATTACTACAGACTGTTCTGTTTTTGACAGATTCTGTTTTTCGTGTGTTGTTTGCTTATTTTGATGAATCTATGGCTAGTAAAATAGTTTATAATCCATAGAGAAGTTGGAATACAGTAGGTTTAACACCAATATAAATAAATAATGAGTTCATTACAGTACCTTGAAGTGGTCTTTTGTTTTCTTTCGCTAACGGAGCTCACGAGTTTTCTACCTTAAGTTTTGTGTTGTGAAGTTTTCAAGTTTTGGGTAAGGATTTGATGGATTATGGAACAAGGAGTGGCAAGAGCCTAAGCTTGGGGATGCCCATGGCACCCCAAGATAATCTAAGGACACCTAAAAGCCAAAGCTTGGGGATGCCCCGGAAGGCATCCCCTCTTTCGTCTACTTCTATCGGTAACTTTACTTGGAGCTATATTTTTATTCACCACATGATATGTGTTTTGCTTGGAGCGTCTTGTATTATTTGTGTCTTTGTTGTTAGTGTGCCACAATCATCCTTGCTGTACACACCTTTTGAGAGAGCCATACATGAATTAAAATTTGATAGAATACTCTATGTGCTTCACTTATATCTTTTGAGCTAAGTAGTTTTGCTCTATGTGCTTCACTTATATCTTTTGAGCTAGTAATTTTGCTCTATGTGCTTCACTTAGATCTTTTAGAGCACGGTGGTGGATTTGTTTTAAAGAAACTATTGATCTCTCATGCTTCACTTAAATTATTTTGAGAGTCTTAATAGCATGGTAATTTGCTTAATAATAATATGCTTGGTATTCAAGATTTGTGAAACTTTCTTTTGAGTGTGTTGAATACTAAGAAAAGATTGAAGCATGATAATTGTTTTGAGATATGGAGGTGATAATATTAAAGTCATGCTAGTTGATTATTTGTGGATTTAAAGAATACTTGTGTTGAAGCTTCTGATTCCCGTAGCATGCATGTATGGTGAACCGTTATGTGATGAAGCCGAAGCATGATTTATTTATTGATTGTCTTCCTTATGAGTGGCGGTCGGGGACGAGCGATGGTCTTTTCCTACCAATCTATCCCCCTAGGAGCATGTGCGTAATACTTTGCTTTGATAACTTGTAGATTTTTGCAATAAGTATATGAGTTCTTTATGACTAATGTTGAGTCCATGGATTACACGCACTCTCACCCTTCCACCTTTGCTAGCCTCTCTAATACCGCACACCTTTCGCCGGTATCATACACCCACCATATACCTTCCTCAAAACAGACACCATACCTACTTGTTATGTCATTTCCATAGCCATTCCAAGATATATTGCCATGCAACTTTCCACCGTTCCGTTTATTATGACACACTCCATCATTGTCATATTGCATATCCCGGTACACCGCCGGAGGCATTCATATATAGTCATATTTTTTTCTAAGTATGGAGATGTCATTGTTGAGTTGTAAGAAAAATAAAAGTGTGATGATCATCATTATTAGAGCATTGTCCTAGTGAGGAAAGAATGATGGAGACTATGACTCCCCCACAAGTCGGGATGAGACTCTGGACGAAAAAAAGAGAGGCCAAAGAAGCCCAAAAAAAGAGAAAGAAAAGAGGCCATAAAAAAAGAGAAAAGGACCAAATAAAAAAATAAAAAAATGATGAGAGAAAAAAGAGAGAAGGGACAATGTTACTATCCTTTTACCACAGTTGTGCTTCAAAGTAGCACCATGATCTTCATAGTAGAGAGTCTCTCATGTTATCACTTTCATATACTAGTGGGAATCTTTCATTATAAAACTTGGCTTGTATATTCCAATTATGGGCTTCCTCAAATTGCCCTAGGTCTTCATGAGCATGCAATTTGGATGCACACCCACTTTTTTCTTTTTGAGCTTTCATATACTTATAGCTATAGTGCATCCGTTGCATGGCAATCCCTACTCACTCACATTGATATCTATTGATGGGCATCTCCATAGCCCGTTGATACGCCTAGTTGATGTGAGACTATCTTCCCTCTTTTTGTCTTCTCCACAACCACCATTCTATTCCACATATAGTGCTATATCCATGGCTCACGCTCATGTATTGCGTGAAGATTGAAAAAGTTTTGAAAAAGTTAGAGTATGAAACAATTGCTTGGCTTGTCATCGGGGTTGTGCATGATTTAAATACTTTGTGTGGTGAAGATAGAGCATAGCCAGACTATATGATTTTGTAGGGATAACTTTCTTTGGCCATGTTATTTTGAGAAGACATAATTGCTTTGTTAGTATGCTTGAAGTATTATTATTTTTAT
This sequence comes from Triticum urartu, assembly GCF_003073215.2. Classification (NCBI taxonomy): domain Eukaryota; kingdom Viridiplantae; phylum Streptophyta; class Magnoliopsida; order Poales; family Poaceae; genus Triticum; species Triticum urartu. Next base: position 671,693,729 of record NC_053023.1, read on the forward strand.
GTCAATATAAACTTTTGTCTTGAATCTTTGAAATCTGAATATTCATATCACAATTAAGAAGATTTGCATTGAAATTATGCCAAGTAGCACTCCGCATCAAAAATTCTCTTTTTATCATTTACCTACTCGAGGACGAGCAGGAATTAAGCTTGGGGATGCCTGATACATCTCCAACGTATCTATAATTTTTGATTGCTCCATGCTATATTATCTACTGTTTTGGACTATATTGGGCTTTATTTTCCACTTTTATATTATTTTTGGGACTAACCTATTAATCGGAGGCCCAGCCCAGAATTGCTGTTTTTTGCCTATTTCAGTGTTTCGAAGAAACGAAATATCAAACAGAGTCCAAACGGAATGAAACCATCGGGAACGTGATTTTCTCACCGAACGTGATCCAGGAGACTTGGACCCTACGCCAAGGCATCAGAGAGGCGGTCATGAGGGTGGGGGCGCCCCCCTAGGGCGCGCCCCCTGCCTTGTGGGCCCGGAGCTCCACCGACGTACTCCTTCCTCCTATATATACCTACGTACCCCCAAACATCAGAACAGGAGCCAAAAACCTAATTCCGACCGCCGCAACTTTCTGTATCCACGAGATCCCATCTTGGGGCCTATTCCGGAGCTCCGCCGGAGAAGGCTGTCATCACGGAGGGCTTCTACATCATCATAGCCTCTCCGATGAAGTGTGAGTAGTTTACCTCAGACCTTCGGGTCCATAGTTAGTAGCTAGATGGCTTCTTCTCTCTTTTTGGATCTCAATACAAAGTTCTTGCCCTCTCTTGTGGAGATCTATTCGATGTAATCTTCTTTTTGCGAAGTGTTTGTTGAGACGATGAATTGTGGGTTTATGATCAAGTCTATCTATGAATAATATTTGAATCTTCTCTGAATTGTTTTATGTATGATTGGTTATCTTTGCATTCTCTTCGAATTATCCGTTTGGTTTGGCCAACTAGATTGGTAGTTCTTGCCATGGGAGAAGTGCTTAGCTTTGGGTTCGATCTTGCGGTGTCCTTTCCCAGTGACAGAAGGGGCGGCAAGGCACGTATTGCATCGTCCATCGAGGATAACAAGATGGGGTTTATTTCATATTGCATGAATTTATCTCTCTACATCATGTCATCTTGCTTAAAGCGTTACTCTGTTTTTAACTTAATACTCTAGATGCATGCTGGATAGCGGTCGATGAGTGGAGTAATAGTAGTAGATGCAGAATCGTTTCGGTCTACTTGTCACGGACGTGATGCCTATATACATGATCATGCCTAGATATTCTCATAACTATGCTCAATTCTGTCAATTGCTCAACAGTAATTTGTTCACCCACCGTAGAATACTTATGCTCTTGAGAGAAGCCACTAGTGAAACCTATGGCCCCCGGGTCTATTCTCATCATATCAATCTCCATCACTTTAATCTTGTTTTGCTTTTTTACTTTGCCTTTTACTTTGCATCTCTATACCAAAAATACCAAAAATATTATATCTATCAGACCTCACTCTCGTAAGTGACCGTGAAGGGATTGACAACCCCTAATCGCGTTGGTTGGGAGTAGCTATCGTTTTGTGCAGGTATGAGGGACTTGAGCGTGGCCTCCTATGGATTGATACCTTGGTTCTCAAAAACTGAGGGAAATACTTGCGCTACTCTGCTGCATCATCCCTTCCTCTTTGGGGAAATCCAACGCAAGCTCAAGAGGTAGCAAGGCCCTTATGTGTTTGGAAGTAGTGACCTATGTCGGCATTCACTTTAATTCCAACACTCCCTTTTTGCGTGAAAGATTCTACCCGGTAGCAAGGCCCTATTGAAGAAATGGCCATTTGACTTTATCGTACGCTTTCTCGAAATCCACTTTGAAAACAACCCCGTCTAGTTTTTTCATGTGAATTTCCTGGAGCGTTTTCATGAAGGACCACAAACCCTTCTAGGATGTTTCTATCCGGCATGAAAGCAGTTTGGGACGGCTACACCACAGAGTGCGCAATCTGTGTAAGTCTATTAGTCCCAACCTTGGTGAAAATTTTGAAAGTTACATTAAGAAGACAGATCGGCCTGAACTGCTCAATTCTCATGACCTTTGTTTTCTTAGGAAGCAAAGTTATCATTCCAAAATTCAAATGAAACAACTGAAGCTGCCAGAGAATAGATCATGGAACATTGGTATCAAATCCCCTTTGATAATATGCCAGCACTTTTTATAAAACTCTGCCGGAAAACCATCCGGCCCCTGGAGCTTTATTATTCCTTCATCTGTGAAATAGCTTCAAACACCTCTTTCTGCGAAAATGGGGCGGTCAAAATATCATTCTCATCCGTGGCAAGTTGAGGAACATCCTCAATCCTCGACTCATCCAAGGATACAAAATTGTCCTCCGGAGGCCCAAACAACTACTTGTAGTAATTGGTTATGTACAATTTTAGATTTTTCTGTCCTAAAACCATCCCCTCATCTTGCTCAAGCTGAAAAATTCTTTTCATTCTATGCTTGCCATTGGCGATCATATGAAAGAATTGAGTGTTATCGTCCCCTGGATAACTTTGCGAACCTTAGCTCGCAATGCCCACTTTAATTCCTCCTCCCGCAGGAGTTCTTTCAATCTCATCTCCGCGTCCACTTTAGTTTCCAACTCCATGGTCTCTAGAATTGTGGACTTGGCTTTTAAGTCTAGGGACTGAATAAGTGTAAGGAGCATTTCCTTTTCAACCTTATAAATCCCACTCAGATGCTTAGCCCACCCATGTAGGAAGCTTCTTAAGTGCCTTATCTTATTCTGCCACCTTTCAACAGAAGTCCTCCCTCTTGCATCATTAGCCCATTCCTTGGCTATCAGATCCAAGAAACCTTCTCTTTAAAACCACGCCAGTTTCGAAAGAAAAGGTGTTTTTATTCCCCACATGTGTTGCCTCACCAGAGTTAACCAGCAAAGGGGTGTGGTCGGAGATCGTACGCGATAACGCTCAGACTGTTACCAGTGGAAATTTCTGCTCCCATTCGACGCTCGCGAGAACACGATCCAGCTTCTCAAACGTCGGATTTGGCAATGTATTAGCCCAAGTGAATTTTCTACCCGAAAGCTCTATCTCTCTCGGATCCAAGCTTTCAATAATGGTATTAAACATAAACGACCATCTGTCATCATAGTTATCATTATTCTTTTCCTCCCTCCTTCTAATAATGTTAAAGTCGCCCCAACCAATATTGGAAGCTGCTCAAAACCGCAAATACGGACAAGATCATTCAAAAACTCTGGTTTGAGTTCTGGCTGTGCGGCTTCATATACCGCCACCAGTGCCCAATTAAACCCATCGGCCTTCGATCTAACCCGAAACTTAACGGCAAAATCTCCCATAACCACACTTCGGACCTCCAATGACTCACATTTAACCCCCAGTAAGATCCCACCCGATCTTCCTCTCGGAGGAAGGCAATGCCAATCAAAATCAACACCTCCCGATAGAGTACTTAGAAACTGGGGGGGTGAAATTATCCCTTCCAGTTTCAGAGAGGGCGATAAAATCCAAGTTATATTCGATAGAATCCGCTAGAAACCTTATTTTAGCCAAGTCTTTCAGACCTCTGCTATTCCAAAAGATTCCTCTCATATTTCATCATGGAAATTTTTTTAGTAGTACGGTTCCTAGCACTTCTTTGCACAGCCGAAGATGGATAAATCTTTTGCTTCCACTTGAGTTTGGGTTTGTTTTGATCCTCCACCCGGTCCTCACAACCGGGCTCCATGGACCTGATAACCCACAAGTATAGGGGATCGCAATAGCTTTCGAGGGTAGAGTATTCAACCCAAATTTATTGATTCGACACAAGGGGAGCCAAAGAATATTCTCAAGTATTAGCAGCTGAGTTGTCAATTCAACCACACCTGGAAACTTAGTATCTGCAGCAAAGTGTTTAGTAGAAAAGTAATATGATAGTAGTGGTAACGGCAACAAAATTAAAGACAGCAAAAGTAATGTTTTTGGTATTTTGTAGTAATTGTAACAGTAGCAGCGGGAAAGTAAATAAGCGTAAACCAGTATATGAAAAGCTCGTAGGCACCGGATCAGTGATGGATAATTATGCCGGATGCGGTTCATCATGTAACAGTCATAACATAGGGTGACACAGAACTAGCTCCAGTTCATCAGTGTAATGTAGGCATGTATTCCGTATATAGTCATACGTCCTTATGGAAAAGAACTTGCATGACATCTTTTGTCCTACCCTCCCGTGGCAGCGGGGTCCTATTGGAAACTAAGGGATATTAAGGCCTCCTTTTAATAGAGAACCGGAACAAAGCATTAGCACATAGTGAATACATGAACTCCTCAAACTACGGTCATCACCGGTAAGTATCCCGATTATTGTCACTTCGGGGTTAACGGATCATAACACATAGTAGGTGACTATAGACTTGCAAGATAGGATCAAGAACTCTCATATATTGATGAAAACAATAGGTTCAGATCTGAAATCATGGCACTCGGGCCCTAGTGACAAGCATTAAGCATAGCAAAGTCATAGCAACATCAATCTCAGAACATAATGGATACTAGGGATCAAACCCTAACAAAACTAACTCGATTACATGATAAATCTCATCCAACCCATCACCGTCCAGCAAGCCTACGATGGAATTACTCACGCATGGTGGTGAGCATCATGAAATTGGTGATGGAGGATGGTTGATGATGATGACGGCGATGAATCCCCCTCTCCGAAGCTCCAAACGGACTCCAGATCAGCCCTCCCAAGAGGTTTTAGGGCTTGGCGGCGGCTCCGTATCGTAAAACGCGATGATTCTCTCTCTGATTTTTTTTCTCTCCGAAAGCAAATAATAGAGTTGGAAGTTGGCGTCGGAGGGAACAGGGCCACGAGGTAGGGGGCGCGCCCTAAGGGGGGGCCCCCACTCGTGAGAAGGGTGTGGGCCCCTGTGTCTCATATTTGGCGAGATTTTTTATTATTTTTTCTAAGACCTCCCGTGGAGTTTCAGGTCATTCCGAGAATTTGTTTTCTGCACATAAAACAACACCATGGTAATTCTGCTGAAAACAGCGTCAGTCCGGTTAGTTCCATTCAAATCATACAAGTAGAGTCCAAAACAAGGGCAAAGTGTTTGGAAAAGTAGATACGAGGAGACGTATCAACTCCCCCAAGCTTAAACCCTTGCTTGTCCTCAAGCAATTCAGTTGACAAACTGAAAGAAACAAAGAAAAACTTTTACAAACTCTGTTTGCTCTTGTTGTTGTAACTATGTCAAGCCAGCATTCAAGTTTTCAGCATAGATCATAACTAACCACATTTGCAATAATTCTCAGGTCTCATAATTACTCATATCAATAGCATAATCAACTAGTAAGTCATAATAATAAATCTCGGATGATAGCACTTTCTCAAAACAATCATAATATGATATAACAAGATGGTATCTCGCTAGTCCTTTTTGAGACCGCAAAACATAAATGCAGAGCACCTTTAAAGATCAAGGATTGACTAGACGTTGTAATTCATGGTAAAAGAGATCCAATCATAGTCATACCCAATATAAATTAACAGTGATGAATGCAAATGACAGCTGTGCTCTCCAGCTAGTGCTTTTTAATAAGAGGGTGATGACTCAACATAAAAGTAAATGGATAGGCCCTTCGCAGAGGGAAGCAGGGATTTGTAGAGGTGCCAGAGCTCGGTTTTGAAATAGAGATAAATTGTATTTTGAGCGGTATACTTTCATTGTCAACTAACAACTTAAGAGATGGCCATATCTCCATAAACACATTATAGGCGGTTCCCAACAGAATGGTAAAGTTTATACTCCCCCTCCACCAACAAACATCAATCCATGGCTTGCTCGAACAACGAGTGCCTCCAACATACATCAGGTCCAGGGGAGTTTTGTTTGCAATTAATTTTGATTTAGTTTGCATAAAGCATGGGACTGGGCATCCCGGTGAACAACCATTTTCTCGTGAGTGAGGAGCGGAGTCCATTCCTCTTGAGAATAACCCGCCTAACACGAAAGATAAGGACAACCTTGGTTGGTACATGAGCTATTCGAGCATACAAAACAGAATGTTTATTTGAAGGTTTAGAGTTTGGCACATACAAATTTACTTGGAACGACAGGTAGATACCGCATATAGGAAGGTATGGTGGACTCATCTGGAATAACTTTGGCGTTTAAGGGATTGGATGCACAAGTAGTATTCCCGCTTAGTACAGGTGAAAGCTAGCAAAAGACTGGGAAGCGACCAACTAGAGAGCAACAACAGCCATGTACATGCATTAAAATTAATAAACATTGGATGCAAGCATGAGTAGGATATAATCCACCATGAACATAAATATCGTGAAGGCTATGTTGATTTGTTTCAACTACATGCGTGAACATGTGCCAAGTCAAGTCACTTAAATCATTCAAAGGAGGATACCACCCCATCATACCACATCATAACCATCTCAATAGCATGTTGGCACGCAAGGTAAACCATTATAACTCATAGCTAATCAAGCATGGCACAAGCAACTATGATCTCTAATTGTGATTGCAAACAAGTTTATTCATAATAAGCTAAATCAAGAACGATGGACTCATCATATTTACAAAAACAAAAGAGGTCGAGTTCATACCAGCTTTTCTCATCTCAGTCAGTCCATCATATATCATCATAATTGCCTTTCACTTGCACGACCGAACGGTGTGAATAATAATAAGAGTGCACGTGCATTGGACTAAGCTGGAATCTGCGAGCATTCAATAAATAGGAGAAGACAAGGCAATATGGGCTCTGGGTTAATTCACAATAATGCATATAAGAGCCACTTAACAATTAATTATAGTCTCTCCTACTGAACCCCAAAGAAAAGAAAAGAATAAAACTATTTACACGAAAGCTCCAACGCAAAAGAAGAATGGGAAATATTTTTTGGGTTTCTTTTAATTAGTACTACTACAGCAGAAAAATAAACTAACTACTTTTTTTTAGTTTTCTTAAGGTTAACAAGCACACTAGAAAGAAAGCAGAAAAAGAAATAAACTAGCATGGATATTACAGTGAAAAAGTATGAGCACTGACATCTAGTAATGAGTGTGTGTGAACATAAATGAAATTTCGGTGGGAAATACGTACTCCCATAAGCTTAGGATTTTGGCCTAAGTTGGTCTATGGCCACGGCTGGCCTGGCGGATATCCATAATAATAGTTGTTGGGGTCGTACTGTGATGAAGAAGAAGACTCTGACTGCCACTGGATGGCAATCATCTCCGGATCCCACTGATAGTTAGACTGTCGTGAAGGATCAAATTGCGGTTCCGGTTCTGGCTCCTTGGCTGGTGCAGGGTTCCAGTAGGCGTGAATAGCCATCAATGGAACAAGGTACGTGCCTGCAGTCAAATCAAACAAAGAAGGAGCAGGCAGAGTAATAGTCTCAGGGTGATGTTTGTTAAAGAACAATTGATAGTTAAGCTCTCCTGCCCTATTCTTAACAATAAAATCATGTGCCACCATACTTTTATGATCTAGATAAACATGGGGCAGCACCTTTTCTTCCTTCTCAGCATGCCTAATAGGTATGTTAAAATGTGCAGCTAGGCGTGTAGCATAGATGCCTCCAAAGATGGGACCCTTAGTACGGTTCATACTTAACCGTCTAGCAATAATACCGCCCATACTAAAAGTGTTATCACTGTATAAACCTGGTGCAGAATAATTATATCAGGATACTAAGTTTCCTGTAGCGACCCGACCCGAATGGATCAAGTCTCTGTGCTTAAGTGTCATCCCTGGATCGGTATGCTGACACACACAGTACTCGAGGATTTATAATAGAGGTAAATCACATGTAAAAAGTAACATAAATACTATTACCTCAATCCAAATAGTGGAAGTAACAAGGTTGTGGATTCCCATCAACACCAACGGCAAAGTTGAGTGTAGAAATCGTAACCCTAACGTATCACTTACTCGTCGTAAGAAATCCTGCAACATGAGACGTTGCAGCCACAAAGGGTCAGTACATTGAATGTATTGGCAAATTCACACCATAGAGAATGATGACTAAAGGCTATCACTCATGCATATTGGCTGGTGGAAAAGCTCTATGGTTATAAGGTTTTTGCGAAAAGCCAATTTTTCCCTACTGCAAGGAATAATTTTTTTATTTAATTATCATGGTGGTTGTTGAACATTGAGAATGGTTGACAACATTCTCAATCCCAATTAAGTAACATCATAAACCCAACAAAATTAATTTAAAGTAACATGATGAGATTCACATGATAATCCAAGTACTAGATACTCAAGATGTCCATAACCGGGGACACGGCTAATCATGATTAGTTTATACACTCTGCAGAGGTTTGCGCACTTTTCCCCACAAGACTCGATCTCCTCCGTTGGATTTCTCGCACTACATGGTGTTTGAGAAACGGATGACCGAGACATAGTCTTTCAGAAGCGTTTGCACCTTACGATGGTAGACCGTACCACCTACAACCCCTACATCTGCTAGTCTACCACTGTAAGAGTTCACACGACTTAGTCAACTATGCTAGAGCCCATAATAGCTTGTGGCTGCACACGGAAGTTTCTAGTATGAATAGTCTCATGATCCCTTTGAGCCTGGGTGGCGGTCCAAAAGAAAACAGGCAATCCTGGAATACCCAGGTGCCTCAATCCACCCAGATGTGTGTTTAAGTTGCCACCTTAGATAAACCATTAATTAACAAACTCACATCTATCATGGATACTCTCAAAACCCAATCCACGTCTACGAGCATAGCATGGCCATGTAAGCATAACGTAAAAGTAACTCCCAAGGTTTGAATGCAGGGCAATAGGTTCCTACCTCATCAACTACTTCCCAATACCACAATTTAATTAGATCCTAATCATGCAATGTTTGAGGTTTGATCTAATGCAATAAAAACTGGGTATGAAAGAGGTATGATCAAAGTGTGAACTTGCCTGCAATGTTGATGAAGATGATTCGCACTCAAAACTCTTGATAGTTCTACTCGTCACACTCCAGTCAATCTATCGTAAGCAAGCAATAGTAACCACACATAAGAAATCACTCAAAGATCGGAGAGAACAAATAAAACAATTCAGAAAACGTCAAAACCAAGCAAATAACTCTTGCAACATAAAACAATTTCTAACAGTACCAAAATTAAGTGAATTTGGCCTTATCAGAAAGTTTAGGTCAGGAGCTTCGATTTGCAAAAAGAATCAACTAAATCGGAGTTACAAAACTCAAGTTATGACCAAACGAAGTTTGAATTCAAATCTGGTCTAATTCAAATTATAAACTTTTCAAAAACATGTTTGAGTTAGATTACTGGATAGAGGGGATCATAACGAAGACGTGAGCGTTGGTTTCGTTGTATTTGGACTAACGAGTAAAAAGTAAAGATCGATTGAAAACCAGGGGATGATCTGCAAAGAAAATATTCACGGATGGGTCCCTGGCCGAAATTAAAAAGAAAAAGAAAAATATATCGAGTGAACGCTCGCTACAGGAACCTACGACACCGTTTGCTAAGAACTCTAACAGTGAACGTTCTCTAAAAAAAAAACGAAACAAAAACAGAAAGATCTGGATCGTTGGATCCAGATCCAACGGACGGGAGGCGGCGGTTACCGCGGCGATCACCGGAGTCGGGGAGGACGACGGCGGCGGCTTCGGTCTCGGCCGGAGCGGCGGCTCCGGGCGTCGCGGGAGGCATGAAGAGCACGGGGAGGGGCGGCGGGAGCGCGGTTGCAGTGGTAGGCGTCGCGGCGTCGACGCGACGAGGGCGGCGGCACGGCTTCCGGCGGGGATCGGGGCGGCGGCGCGGCTCTGGCGGCTCGGGCCGGGGCTCGGGGCCGGCCTATTTAAGAGGGGGGGGAGGAGGTGGCGTGGGAAGGGGTCGGGGCAGAGGAGTTCGGCCGGGAGACGGCGCCGGCGAACCGTGGCGGCGGCGGACTCCGCCTGGAGTCCGGACGCGTGGGAGGCAGACGGCGGCTGGCGGCGTGGCGGCTGGGCCGCGGCCTGGCTGGGTGCTGGGCCGGCCCAGTCGGCGAAGATTTTTTTACATTTTTTTCCAGACATAATAAAAAAAATAAACTAAAAATATTATATAGGCATATAATATATCAAAATTTTCAGAAAAAGATTTTCTACACGGTGAACATTTTTATAAATTCAAATAAAATCCACACAAATTCAGATAAATCAAAGAGTGCTACTGGTCTAATAAAATCCAACTAAAATCATTTAAAAATACCAAAATGATTTCAAATAATTTTCTCCAATTTTCTATTGTAGGGAATCATGTACCCTAATTTCCATATATTTTATTTTTGGAGAAAAATTATTTGAATAAAACTCAATTAATTCCAATTGAAAATAAATTCAAAAAAACTTTGAATTTAATTCTTTGAAACTCCCAACTCATATTTCATATAATTTGAAGAAGTCATTTTATCTTCCTCTCGTGAAAATCATTGAGTTGCATAAAATTTCAGAATTGGAAATATTTTCCCAAATGAAATTCAAATATTCTCAAACACGCCCATTTCATTTAAATAAATGGAAGAAGTCATGTCATCTTCTCTCCAGGGTTTTGTGATGAAAACTATTTTGAATTCACGAAGATCAGAAAGCAAATATGAAAGTTTGGGAAAGTCCTTTTATTCCCTCTCAGTTAACTTTCAAAAAGTTTTGAATTCACTCACTTTCAGTAAATCAATCAAACAATCAATAAAATACATCTATTTATTATAACATTCCAAAATTTAGAATTTTGGGATGTTACATTTCCACTGTTTCCACGTCCAATTCAAACAACGACTAGCAAATAATGCAAAGTAACGTAAAACAGGAAAATGTATGCTAGTGATTCGTGCATCGGAAACCTTCCTGGTTTCTCCTACAGTGATATTGTTAATAAATCCCTCCACATCATCATGGTGTGGTTCTTCTTTCTTGCCCTCAAAAGGGACTAAACAAATACGATAGGAATCAAAAAGTGACATCTCCTTAGGCTCATCATATAAATGAAATTCCACCGTAGGTGGTGAGTTCCTAGGATGAAAATAAAAGTTTTGCACAAAGGTATTTGTGAGTAAGAGATACTGATCGCATTGGTCATGGAGGAAAGCGGTGAGGCCTACATTGTGAGCCAATTCATGAAAATCTTCATAGATACCGGCTGCTCTCAAGAAATCTTCAGAAGGCCATTCACACGCCCGAATCTCTGCGGTGCGTGGCAAATTATACTTAGGCTTCGGTGCCTTTTTCCTTTGAGCTTTGGCTTGATGAGCCCCTCAATAATCTCCTCATCATTTTCTGAAACAATCTAAAAATTTTTAGTAACTTCAAAATAAAAGTAAACCAAACTCAATAAAACTGATAGCAACTACTCCTACAAGTGCCTAGAGCCTATATCAAGCATTAGAACTACTTGGAACCATATAAATTTGACATGCAAGCTCAAGAACATGGTCACCTATGCAGCACAAATTTGCAAAGAATAAAGCACTAGAACAAAAACTAATTGGACCAATGGAGGAGTCACATACCAAGGAACAATCTCCCCAAGCAGTTTTGCGAGAGGTGCTTTGAGCAAGGAGATCGAAAATCACAGCAAAAGTGGCTGAACTCGTGCTTGAGTTGGTTCGGGTTTGTGTGAGATAGAGGAAGAAGATGGGTGCTGGGATAAGTGGAGGAGGGCCACTTGGGCCCACGAGGCAGGGGGCGCCCCTATAGGGGGAGCGCCCACCACCCTCGTGGCCAGGTGGCAGCTCCTCCCGCGGTGATTTTTGCACAGTAAATCCTCAAATATTCCCGAAAAAATCATATTAAATTGGCATGGCATTCTGAGGACTTTTATTTTTGGGATATTTTTATATTGCATGGATAATCAGATAACAGACAGAAAATACTATTTTTACTTTATTTAATATAAATAACAGAAAATATAAAGAGGGTACAGAAGTTTGTGCTTCTAGTTTCATCCGTCTCATGCTCATAAAAAAGAATCCACTAACAAGGTTGATCAAGTCTTGTTAACAAACTCATTCCGATAATCATGAAACCGGAGAAATTTCGAATAACACTAAGTTACCTCAACGGGGATATGCACATCCCCTATAATAAGTATATCATATTTCTTCTTGACAGTAGGAAGAGGAAATTCAAAACCTCCAATTATAATCGATGGAATTTTTCCAATGGAGTTGATACTATGAACTTGAGGTTGTTTCCTCGGAAAGTGTACCGTATGCTCACTACCATTAACATGAAAAGTGACATTGCCTTTGTTGCAATCAATAACAGCCCCTGCAGTATTAAGAAAAGGTCTTCCAAGAATAATAGACATACTATCATCCTCGGGAATATCAAGAATAAC